>NC_056739.1:113796691-114071691 GCF_019279795.1 Protopterus annectens
CGCAGCCAAGCTTGCCTTCTAAGGGTGACCCCTGAGCTGGCCGCCCTATTCGCTCCCTCGGCTGCATACGAAGTGAGTCACATGGACGAGTTCGCAAAGGAGTTGAGGGTAGAAACCTGTCCGTTAACTGTCTGAGCCACCACCTCAGGTATGTTACCAGCAAGAGTATCTCCCAGTTCTTTGAGGAGATCTCTCTGGAGCCGAGTGAAATGAGACAAGTAATTCAGCGATCGTAAAGTGAAGGCTGCTGAAGACAGGGTACGCTTCCCGTACAGGTCCATAGTCCTAGACACTCTGTTAGGAGGATGGACCGACGAGGAAGACTCTGCAACTTCCTTCTGGGTGGCTGCCGCCACCACCATGGCATCTACAGGGACTCCCTTTGACAGAAACTCTTTTCCCTGAGGAGTGGAGAGAAATTTGTTGGGACGCCTGGGTACAGGCTCCACAGAATCAGGGTTTTCCCACACCCTTCGACAAATAAGGTCAAGAAGTTCATCGAAGGGTGGAGACACCCAGGAGGCGGAGGATTGAGCACCAAAAGCCTTAAGGAATACTGACTCCTCCTCGGAAGGAGTTTTGGAAGGCCAGTCTCCTCTTTGTTTCAGTATCTCCAGGATATCGGAGAAGGAAACATCATCAGAGGAAGACTTGGGGGATCCTTCTGATTCCTCGAGGTCAGTATCGTGAGTGAGAGACTTGTCCTGGTAGTCTATGTGCTTCCTCTTGCACAATTTCTTTCTGGGAGGTTCCTCAGGCACTGGCTCTGAGAGACCTTCAGAAAGTGGGGGACCGCTCGTGGGGGTGTCCTTAGGGCCTGGCGCTCTACTGTCCAAGGATAGGTGAGTGTCAGAAGCTCTCGTCAGAGTGGTAGGGGATGGAATGACCGACCCGGGTGATGTAGCTGACGATCTGGCCAGAGTGCTCCGCATGGCCTCGAAGGCAGGTCCCCCTGAGTCCGAGGACCGACCTCCCTCCAAGGCCACGACCGGGGTCCCCTGAGCCGATGCACCGAGTGGGAGACTCAGAACTGAATGATGTCCCGAAGTATCCTCTTTGGGCCCGACCGAGGAGACCAGAGTCTCGAACTCTGAGGACGGAACCGACATGGTCGGAGCAGAAGTCGGCACCGATAAACCCAAGGGAGGTATCGGAGCCGGTGCATGAACATCACTCGGAGCGGAACATACCAGCTCCGACGACAAAGATGTGCTCGGAGGAGGAATCATCAAAACAGTCATAGGAACTGGCTCCGGAGCAGACTGGGTCAGAGCCGAAAACAATTTGGCCAACACCGGCGACTGCAGGAGCCTCTGCACTACCCTATCAACGTCCAAATCAGAAAGCCTGGAGGAGCTGGATGGAGATTGGGATCTCTTATCTGGTGAACCATGCCTCACACTAGGTGACCGGCTCCGAATGGGTTAGAGAATAATCGGAGCAGACGCCAATTCACTTAACACAGATACCTCCTGCGGCCCCGAGGACAGTGGAGCCGAGGAAGCAGAGTCCAATATAGTAATCTTCTCCAGAGGCTCCGAAGATGCAGATGGAGCCGGAGACTTTTTCTTGGACTTGGAGGCTTTAGATTTCAACTGAGAACTGGAAGACAAATCTATAGCTTCCTCAAAAGATGGTTTAAGCAGTCCCTTTAAAATCAATTTGTTTTTCCTCTCTTGGAGCACCCTAGGACTGAACGCGTGGCAAAAGCTATACGACTCCTGTAAATGGATGGCTCCAAGGCAGTAGACACAGAGTGTCCATCTGTGATGGACATTTTATATCCGCATTTTGAACATTTTTTAAAGCCAGAAGGCTTATGTTCCTTCTGATCCCTAGACATGATCTGCTAACTCTAGAGAACAGTTAACAAAACTTTTCCAAAACGGGTGGGAAGCCCACAAAGTACACTAGAAAACAGTACTACACAGACTCAGCGAACCCTTAAATAAACGATTAGCAACAAAAATGACACCACTGCAAGAACCTCTAACTAAAACGGTTCTTAAGACAACACAGAGAACAAACACATGAAAAATCTCAATCTAAGGAAGGACTAGGTCCTTTAACTATAACGGGCCTAGCCCGTGGGAACAGTTAGGGATACCACAAAACACCAAGAAAACATACAATCACAGCGACAGCAGCAAGATATAGCTATTAAAATAGCTTTTGGGTATAAAGTAACCAATTTCTCAAGAGAAATAAGTCAAAATAAGGTACTTAGCCACAGCCAAGCGAGACCACATCCGAGCTCTACAAGCGGCAAATGAGATTTGGGGATTTTGCAGACAGAAAGGAATTCAAATTTATCTGTACCTGGATGACTGCCTGATTCAAGCAGAGAGCAAAGGCATTCTTCTACAGCATCTGGCGTTTGTAAAAAAGTTATTAAGTTGCCTGGGGTACACAGTAAACAAAAAGAAATCAAAACTAGTGCCCTCACAAGAGATTATATTCCTGGGTGCCAGCTTGAACACAACAGCCCAGATGGCTTATCTCACGCCAGACAAACAAGGACAACTGACTCAATACTTTCAATTGATGGCAACAAAGACCCAACTCCCTGCAAGAAAAATTCTGCAGGCCTTGGGTTACATGGCATCCTGCATACTACTAATTCCATATGCCAGACTGCATATGAGGAAACTACAATGGTACCTAAAGAATGTATGGTCTCAACACTGTAAAAGTTTGGAAACAGCTATACCACTAATCCCTCGCATTCAACAGGAGTTTCAATGGTGGGCTCAAGCTTGTCACCTCAACAAGGGACAGCCTTTTACACAACCCACGGCCAGGCAAACACTGACAACAGATGCATCAGATTACGCCTGGGGAGCACACATGGCAGGCAAATGTATTCAGGGCACGTGGCCCGCAGAACAAAAGCATCTTCACATCAATCAAAAAGATGCTAGCTGTACAAAATGTGTTTATAGCTTTCAAGGACCTGCTACATCCAGAACAACTACTAAAGACAGACAACACCACAGTTATGTGGTACATAAACAAGCAAGGGGGCACTCACTCATACCCCCTATGCAGACAAGCTATGACCCTGTGGAACACAGCTATAAACCTTCAAGTTCATCTGCAAGCACAATTCCTGCCAGGAGAGAAAAACACACTGGCAGACAACTTAAGCAGAAACATCATGGATCCCCACGAATGGGAGTTGAATCCACAAATATTCAGAATGATAACAGAAATGGTGGAACCCGGACACAGATCTGTTTGCATCCCCAATAAACTACAAGCTACAAAAATTCTGCATAAGGAGTTACCATCCACAAGCATGGAAAGTGGATGCCCTCTCATTCAGCTGGGACAACCTACAAGTATACGCTTTCCTACCACTACCTCTCCTGTCAAAGGTACTCATAAAAGCCAGGCAGGAAGAGCCAAAGATGATCTGATTGCACTAAAAACCAAAAAAGTTAAAAAGCCAAGAACACAAAATCCACAGCCAAGAAGCCGAAACCAGCAGTGGTGATGAATCCTTTATTGGCACAACACGATCAACATGTTGCCAATAAGGGATTCATCACCACTGCTGGTTTCGGCTTCATGATCCTGATTGCACCAGACTGGCCATGCCAGCACTGGTACCCAAATCTTAAGGAGCTTAGCACAAGAAACACCCTGGATTTTGCCTCAAATCCCACATCTGCTGACTCAGCACAACAAACAAATACTACACAGCCAGCTAAAGACCTTAAACCTCGCTGCATGGAAGATTCCTTAATCAAGCAAGCAATGCCTCTCTCCAAAGCTGTTATGGATGTCATTCTGGAGGCCAGAAGGCCTAGTACCAGGAATGCCTATTCGGATAAATGGAAGAGATTCTGTGCCTGGAACCAAGCTCACGGCCTTGACCCTCTTGTCCCAAACATTCCTCAGATACTACAATACTTAACTGAGATGCTGGACAAAGGACTCTCCTTCTCATCCATCAAGATCCATGCCTCTGCCATCTCTGCTCATTACAACACGGATCCACCAATTTTCTCTAATCCTCTGTTAAAACAGTACCCTCAGAGGGGCTAAAAACATAAGACTGCCCCGTAGAGCACCTACTCCAACTTGGGACCTCAACTTTGTTTTGGAGAAGCTAACTTTCCCTCCTTTTGAGCCAGCCAACACAGCAGAATTAAAATATATCTCTTGGAAATCTGCTCTGCTCCTGGCAATAACATCAGCATGAAGAGTTTCAGAATTACAGGCATTAATGGCAGTGGAACCTTTCCTCATTTTCCACCAGGACAGAGTGTCTTTAAGAACTAACCCTACTTTTATGCCAAAGATGGTATCCAGTGTGGCTCTAAACCAAACTATTCACCTGCCAACTTTTTATCCTAAACCACAGAATAAAGGGGAGAGACTACTGCACTCTTTGGACATTCACAGGCAGTTACGCTTCTACTTGGACAAAACCAAAGCTTTCAGAAAATCTGAGCAATTATTGCTAGCATATGCTGCAGGAGCACAGGGAAAAGCTATTTCAAAATGGATAGGACATTGTATACGTTTCTACTACACATACCATGGAAAACCTGTACCTAGCAGCATTAGATCTCACTCCACCAGGGCAACAGCCACTTCAACTGCCTACCTCAGGGGAGTACCTACCAAGGATATTTTGGAAGCAGCAACTTGGGAGTTCTGTATATACCTTCACCAAGCATTACCATCTGTCTCTATACTCTAAATCCAGAGCTGGCTTCGCCACTGCAGAGCTGCAGGGCCTTATAGCCACCCCTAATGCCTTATAGAACCAGCCACCCTTCCTCAGCTTTGGGATTCTACCCAAGTGTAATGACTGCAGCAGTGTAACACGATGAACATAGTACAGTTTTGTACCTACCATAAATGTAGATGTTCGAGTGTATACACTGCTGCAGTCCAGGTTACCCTCCCTCCTTCCCCTCTTACTGGCTGGTACATACCTATGTCTTCTACCCTTTCTACCTATGGGGAGTATTTGCTGGTAACTGTAAATTGTTTTTATTATGTATGTTTTATTAGCAATTGGAATTGCCTACCTATTTAGAGGCACCTGACATCTGGGGCAAGAAAAACTGAAGAAAATGGCATCGGCTGCATCTTATAAACCCATGTCGCACTGACGTCAGGGAGGAGGCAACAGCAACCAACGCCGGACCAAGACTTTGGAACTCAGGCCGACTGGGGAACCGCCTGACGGCAGGATAACCCAAGTGTAATGACTGCAGCAGTGTATACACTCGAACATCTACATTTATGGTAGGTACAAAACTGTACTTTTCATCAGCTCACCTGAATAGCTAGTTAAAGCTTCTATTTTTCCACCTTTTGTTATTTGAGTTGATATATTCATTCATTAAATGGTTCATAGGTTGGTACTAGGCTATCAGCCCTAGGGCCTATACAAGCCTAGCCATAACAATTCCCTGGCTATTTCTTCCCACATTATTTACTTTCCTGGACCCCTGTCTAGCAGGGCGACTGACGTGATCCCTGGGGTGAATTTCCTTTCTCCCATCCAAACGTCAAGGTTCCTCTTGAAGAGGTCCAAAGAGGCACTCTGCTTGACATGTATGGGCAATCTATTCCAGAGTCTGGGGAGTCTCTGGGTCAGGAAATTATCCCTCCAGCATGTTTTGTTTACTGTGATGACAAGGTTTAGATCCCTGGAGCGTGTAGCTCTGAGAGATTGGGATTTCTTTAAGTGTAGCATGTCCAACAGCTCTGGGTTTGACATGGCCTTGTATGTTAAGCAGAGATCGCCTCTGAGTAGACGATATGCGACAGAGTATAGCTGGAGTTTTTTAAGGCGGTCAGCGTAGGGCATCTGCTTTAGGCCTGTGATTCTTTTAGTGAGGTATTTCTGAGGCCTTTCCAGTTGTTGCAGATGTCTTGAGAGGTACATACCAAATGGGGCGTTGTATTCTATAATGGGTCTAATGAGGGATGAGTACAGTGGGACAATGACCTCCTTTTTTCTGGATGAAAAGCCCTTCGTGATGAGGTGTGCCACATAGGATTTCCTGACTGTTGTGGCGATGTGGTTATCGAAGGTGAGACCACTGTCCACCTGTGTCCCTAAGTCTCTTATCACACTTTCTGTGTTTAGTGTACTGCCACCTATATGGTAATTCATGGATACATGTTTTTCCCAAAGGGGATAACAATACATTTCTTGGCATTGAGCTTGAGCCCATGGCTCTGACACCAAGCATCTGTTTCTGTAAGGCCCTTTTGTAGAGTATCCACATCATTTGGGGATTCAATAATGGCTCACAGTTTGCAGTCATCTGCAAACTTTGTTAGCCAGAGTCCCTTAGTGTTGACCTGTACTTCAGAGAAGTAGATGCCAAAAAAGAGCGGCCCCAGACTGAACCCTGAGGTACTCCACTTGTCACTTGTCTGGAGCTGGATTTGGAGTCGGCTACTTTTACAGTGTGGGTTCTATCAGTAAGCCATTTAGCAACCCATTGGGTGACATAGGGATTAATACCCAACTTAGTAAGTTTATCTATGATTCCAGAGTGGGGGATGGTGTCAAAGGCCTTGGCAAGTTCTAGATAGGCTGTGTGGACCACCTTACCCTTGTCCATGGCTCTGGAGACTGATTCAAAGAAGTCAATCAGGTTCAGGAGACAAGATCGGCCCTTCACAAACCCAAACTGGGTGGGGTCCAGTGTTTGAAGGTTGCCAATGTCTTTGTTTATAAGTTCCATGATAATACGCTCCATGGCCTTGCAGATGAGGCTTGTCAGACTGATGGGACGGTAGTTTCCGAGATCCAAGGTGGATCCCCCCCTTGTGGATTGGGATAACTGTAGCTCTGCACCACTCAGTGGGCACGAAACCTGAGGTGAGGCTATGATTAAACATGACACTTAGGTGAGGTGCCAGTTCATATTGTAGTCCATGTAGTACACAGCCCGGGATGTCATCTGGTCCCATGGATGCTGTATTCTTGGCTTTAGAGAGTGCGTTTTGTACCTGTGTGGCCGTTATTACTGGAATTTGGCAATCTTCCAGTATTGAGATGGGCCATTTAGGGGTGAGAGGGGTGAAGTTGGCACTGAATCGATCTGCCAGGATATTGGCAATATCCTTTGGATCAGTATATTTATTGCCATTCTGTTTTAGCTCAGAGCAGATCTGAGCATTGCCATTTAGATTCTTGACATAGTTATAGAATGCTTTGTGGTTGTCTTTGGAATCTTTGGCAATTTTATTTTCATAACTAGCTTTGGAGGATTTTATGAGGCATCTCAGTTTCTTACTGAGGCTAGTAAGGGAGTTTTTTGCATCCTGGGATTTTCCTCTTTTCTGCAAAAGTTTCTTCCTTTTGTTGTAAAGTTTGTTTATGGCAGGGGACCACCAGATTGGCTTCCTTTTTTTGGATGAGAGCATCAATGCTTCATTTATTTTAATCAGGACAGAGTACATTTATTTTTTTTCCTCTAAATTAATGGAAGCTGTCTCTCCTACCAAAGCTGGAGTTTGAATTCCTTTTTGCTTAGAGCTGCAGGATTCTTCCCAGTCAGTATTTTCCCTTCTCCTTTTCTAGTTTTCTTTTAGGTTCTCTGTTTTTTTTTCCTTTGCTGACATCCACACAGTATACTTATTAGACAGTAAATTAATTTTATTCAAGCTGACAGAATTATTAGCTCTTATTTCTCAGTTTCATTTTTCACACTGGGAAAGCTTAAACTGTTGATCAGTGTGCAACCATCTTGGAAGTGCAAAACAGACCCATATTTGAGGTTTTTGGATGACACATTAATATTCTGGCAATGAAGTATTGATTCATTGGAATATTTTATTAATTATCTCAGCAAAAGTGCATTTTTTGAAGTTTACAAGTGAAAGTGATTTTTTTTGTAGTATTAATGTAGATACAACCATTACAAAAATAATGCAATGAGGTACAAGTCTAATATACACAGAAAGTGACTCTCCAATAGTTTTTACACTATAATATCTGCTCAACCACAACAGCCAACCTAAAATATGTGAATGTGCTACTCACAAGACAAATACTCATAATGAACATTACTTGGTCAATTAAACAAAAATTGTTGCTTGTCTTATAAAATCAAAAATAACTAAGCCAATAAAAACACTATGCACAGAGAAATACTCTTTTACTTCACCAGATCAAATATTAAAAAATGTTATTGTTGATTTACTTCACCAGATCAAATAATAAAAAATGTTATTGTTGATATTTTCTTAGACTGATTAAATACTAGCCAACTAATAAATTATAGCTCAGAGTAATACCAATAAAAATGTTAAAACTAATTATAACAATTTTTATTGTTATAATTTTAAACAATTTTATTGTAATAATTTTAAACCAGGACATTCTACTACTCCTACCCCCTCAGGATTTAACCCTAATACCTCTACTCAGATCCCAGATGCCTTTAATAACTACTTTACAGAAGCCATTCTAACACTAGCAAACTCACTACCAACACCTACTGCATCCTCACATGATACCTCTCCAGCCTCTACTAATGTCTTTCAAATCCAACCTGTCTCCTCTTCTATCATATATAAGCTTCTCTTAAAACTAAAACCGTGCACCCCATCGGCTGACCAACTCCCTTCTGAATACTTACAAATTGCTGCAAAAGCTATCTATCACCCAATATCTATTCTGATAAATAGGACCATCTCTGAAAGGAAAATCCCTTCAGTTTGGAAGATATCTCACATAATCCCCCTTCATAAAGGGGGCCCTTCTTCTGAATTATCCAATTATCGTCCTATTGCCTTACTGTCCCCATTAGCTAAGATAATGGAAAGGTGTATACACAAACAATTTCTTAACTACCTTCTTCAAAACAAACTTCTAGCTGACTGTCAACATGGTTTCAGGCCCCATCACAGTACTACAACTGCCCTTCTGTCCTTTGCTGACTCCATAAATAGAAATCGTAACAGTAACCTTCTCTCATCTGCTCTATTTATAGATCTATCAAAAGCTTTTGATATGGTTAACCATAACATACTCCTTGAAAAACTTAACAACCTCGCCTTAAGTTCACATACTTTACAGTGGTTTAGAAGCTATCTTGAAAACAGACAACAAGCAGTTCTTTGGGAAAACAACCTTTCATCTTTACTCCCAGTAAATGTTGGTGTTCCACAAGGATCTATCCTTGGACCCCTTCTTTTCTCAGTATTTATTAATGACCTATATTTGAACGTACCACAAGCAACCTGCATCCAATATGCAGATGACTCAACATTGATCTGCTCTGCCATAAATATTCCCTCGCTCCAGTCCATCACCCAAACAACCTTTCATAACGTTGAAAAATGGTTTATGCAGCACTGCCTCCTCCTGAATCCCAAAAAAACAAAGCTTCTTCTCTTTACCCCTACTAACAAATCTCCTACACCTCTCTTTACTATCACCTCAGATAATTCTACCTGCATTAACCCTGACAATACCACTCGACTATTAGGTGTAACCATTGACAACCATCTGAACTTTGATGACCAAATTAATAGTACTATTAAAGCTGTTAATAAAAAAATTGGGACACTCTACAGAATTAAACCCTTCCTTACCCCAGCAGCTAGAAAAACCATTGCACAGACCCACCTGCTCTCCACCCTTTTTTATGCTTCGGCTATATATACCACACTGTCTAAAAATAACATCAATAAACTCTCAACCTGTTATAACAGTATAGCTAGATTCATTAATGCAACTCCCCATAGAACTCACCACTGTTATAACCTGAAACAACTAAATTGGCTAGAACTAAATAACCACCTACTTTACCAACAACCACTTATCATTCATAAAACTCTTCATTTTCCTGAAAATACTCCAAGCCTGGCTAGACTTATTTCTCCATATAAGAACCTAAACACTCTTCGTTCCGCCAACAAGTTTCTAGTATCCATAACTAAATCATATAATAAAGCTGGGGATGCACTATTTTCAAATTCCATAGGGAAACACTGGAATCTAATCCCTCAAGATATAGCTACTCTACAGTCCACCTCTCTGTTCAAAAGACAAATCAAAGCACATATTACTTCTCATTGGCTATGTCCCTGTACCAATCCTGATTGAAAGTATGTCTCAATACGCCTTATTATTCTTCCTTCCTGTCCCCTTACTGGCCCTACCTGAAGCTTCTGGAGTCGAGAGTTGAATCCTAAGGGATGCCTATATTTCTTATTAACTTTAGTATGTAGTTCTTATTTTTTGTTGTATAACTTGACTTAATATTTTTTTTTCAATGTTATAGATTTCCTCTCTTGTACCTTGTATAAATCTATTAAGAAAATTGTTATAAATCACTGTAATTTTATCTATACTGGAGCTTTTCTCCCCGGGCCTCTACTGTAAACGGATATATGTCCAGCTAGACTAGCCCGGTCAACAAATGTAAAATAAATAAAATAAATAAAATAAAATTATATTATATATCTGTGTGTAAGAATATTCATATAAAAACTATATATGTACAAACAGCAGATCAACAATTTGAATAAACTGAATATATAAAACTGTGTTAAGCTGGTATAATGCGAATGTTATGTGTTGAATTACTAGAGCTTGGCCGTCTGTAATTTTACATTAATAATGCCTGGAGCATATGTAGCATCCAAATTGACAAAGCACCTCCCTATACTCCACAAAGAATTCTCAGCTTCCTCCTCAAGCACAATTCTGATGAAGTCTGTATTGCTTTTCTTTTTTTTTCTTCAGATGAAAGCACTTAATTTTGTATGAATAAATTCATCTGTTTTCAGTAGTGGTGGACTGGTTTTATATTTTCTGAAGATTCTCCATTGATTCTGGTTTGTCCAGTGATTTTACTTTCAGTATCCTTTTTGCTGGAGAATTTGTATTTTCTTGGTAATGTATTAATGTTCACAATAATAGAAACAATGAGAAATATAAAAAATGATATGATTATTCAATGTGGTGCAAGTAATAAATAAAAAAATAGAAACTGATGGTGATTTGTATGGCTTTAAGGATAAACTGGGGGAATGTCTCAATTTCGTATACAAAAGGGGAGGGAATATTAAGAATATTGTTGAGAGATCTACCCCAAGAACAGAACAATATGGAATGACAAAATGTGGGTCATGCCCACAATGTAGATTTATTCATCATGGGCTAACTGTATCAGCTGGATTATACCCAGAAATAGTGATGAATAATGGAGAATTTAATTGTAATACAATATGTATAGTACATGTAGTATCATGTTTAACATAGGTAGGTACTAGGCTATCTGCCCGAAGGCATTTATAAGCCTAGCCAGAATGTGTTGGCTTTCGCTGCCCCCTTAGATTAGTTCCCTGTGCCTCTGTCCAGTAGAGCCAGTGAAGTGATCCCAGGGGTAAACTTTGTTTCCTATCCACTAGTCAATGTTTCTCTTGAAGAAGGTTAGCGAGGAGCTCTGCCCAATGTAGACTGGAATCTTGTTCCAGAGCATGGGAAGTCTCTGGGACAGGAATCTATCCCCTCTAGCATGTCCTATTTATTGTTGTGGTGAGGTTTAGATCCCTGGAGCATGTGGCTCGAGGGGATATGGTTTTCTTTAGGTGGAGCATGTTCATCAATTCTGGGTTGGACATGGCCTTGTATGTCAGGCAGAGATCACCTCTGAATAGGCGGTATGCAACCAAGTAAAGCTGGAGTTTCTTCAGTTGAGCTGCATAGGGCATCTGCTTGAAGCCAGTGATCCTCTTGGTGAGGTACTTCTATGGTCTTTCCAGTTGCTGCAGGTGTCTTTGTAAGGTAGATCCCAAATGGGGCATTGTACTCTCTGATGGGTCTGATAAGTGATGCAGAGGGGCCCAATTACCTCTTTCGATCTGGATGCAAACCCTTTTGTGATTAGGTGGGCCACATAGAAGTATTTTTCTAACCACTTTGGCAATGTGATTATCAAAGGAGATGTTACTATCTACTTGGGTCCCCAGATCCCTTATTACGTCTTCCGTATTTAGGGGGCTACCACCTATGTGGTAGTTTGTGGGCACTTTCCAAAGGGGATGACTATGCACTTTTTGGCATTTAGCTTGAGGCCACGGTTTTGACACCAGGTATCTGTCAGTGAGACCCTTTTGGAGGATGTCTGTGTCAGCCAGAGAGTCAATTATAGCCCCTAGTTTGCAGTCGTCTGCGAACTTGGTCAGCCATAGTCCTCCTGTGCTTGCCTGTACCTCCGAGAAGTATATGCTGAACAGGAGGGGTCCTAGGACTGAGCCCTGGGGAATGCCACTTGTAACCGGTTTAGAGTCAGACCTAGCTCCCGCACCTCTTACCATGTGGGTTCTGTCTGTGAGCCAGTTGGCAACCCATCTCATGACGTAGGGGTTTATGTTCAGGCGGGTGAGCTTGTCTATAATATCTGAGTGGGGAATGGTGTCGAAGGCCTTTGCAAGGTCTAGGTAGGCTGTGTGGACCACCTTTCCCTCGTCTATAGCCTTGGTAACTGTCTCAAAAAAGTCCATCAGGTTTAGGAGGCATGATCTGCCCTTAACAAAGCCGAACTGGGTAGGGTCCAGTGTTTGGAGGTTTCCAATGTCTCTGTTAATGAGATCCATGATGATGCACTCCATAGCTTTGCAGACCAAACTAGTCAGGCTTATAGGGCGATAGTTCCCGGGGTCCATTGTAACTCCACCTTTGTTGAGTGGAATAACAGTTGCTGTGAGCCACTCTGTGGGCACGTAGCCTGTGGAGAGGCTGAGTTTAAACAGTGTGTTTAGGTGAGGGGTTAGTTCATCTTTGAGCTCATGTAGGACCGTCCAGTCCCATTGATGCTGTGCTTTTGGCTTTGGAGAGGGCTGTTTTAACCAGAGTGTCTGATTTCAGGAGCAGTACATTCTTCTGGTATAGTTATGTGTGCTTTTGGGGGTGAAGTTTGCACTGAACCTGTCTGCCAGGATGTTGGCTATATCTGTTGGTTCAGTGTATTTTGTGCCATTCTGCACTAACTCCGAGTAGATCTGAGAACTGACACTTAGACTGATATAGCTAAAGAATGCCTTGTGGTTATCTTTGGCGTCCATGGCAATTTTTCTTTCAAAGCTAGCCTTGGATGATTTTTATGAGGGAACATAGTTTCTTGCTGATACTGATCAGGGATGTCTTCCCTTCTTGGGATTTTACTCTTTTCTGTACTAGTTTCCTTCTTCTATTGTATAGCTTGTTTATGGCAGGGGTCTACCAGACTGGTTTCCTTTTCTTGGAGGAGTGAGTCTTGGTTTTGTTTGGGATAGCACGATCCATGCATTCTTGTAGGTGCCCATAGAGTGCATTAGTACAGGATTTTCCAGCTTGGACAGCGTTATCCTTTAGCATGGGGGCTTTGAAACTTCCCACCTCGGTCTTAAGTAACATGAAGTTTGCTTTTGAAAAGTTTTTCACGGTGGTTTCTTTGACCGGGGGTGGTGGTGGAATGTGGATATCCACAGTGATTAGTTTATGCTCAGATCTAACCAGTGAGAGGCTGACCTCCGGTGTGGAACACCGGTCGCCCATGTTGGTGATGACCAGGCCCAATATGTTGTCACCTCTGGTGGGGGTGTTGACCAGTTGATCAAGGGCGTTTGAGTTTATAAATTCTAGGAAATGTTGGACAAGGGGAGTTTGTACTTGAGTAGGTCTCCCAGTCAATGTTTGGGTAATTGAAATCGCCCAATATCAGGGTGTTTGATAGGACCTTTATGCTTCCCAGTGTTTCCAGGAATGCGGAATGGGGGTCCTGGGACATGGTTGGTGATCTGTAGCAAGCTATAATTTGAATAGCAGTTTTGCCCATTGCGAGTTGCACGTGGATGATCTCTGAAGCATCGTGCTGTGCCACTAACCTGGAGGTGTGGGTATCCTTGATGAATATGGATACTCCCCCGCCTTTTGTATTTCGGTCCGGGTTTTGTGGCCAAAATGTATGGTATGAGTTGCAACCTTGTAGTTCTCAGGTGCTCTCTGGAGCCTTAAACCAGGTTTCCATTACTGCACATATATCGATTTTCTCCATACTGAGGAGTACCCTCGAGTGCATGCATTTTGAGGTTTAGACTTCTGGCATTGAGTAGCATTACCCTCAGTTTTTTGTTTCTTGTGCTATTTATGGCTGTGAGCTTGTCTTTTAAGCCTTGCCTAAAAAAGGCACTATGAGGATGGCAAGAGCCTTGGCCAGTATTCGAAAGCCTAATGGTGACAGGTGCAAGCAGTCTCTAGCGAAGCAGCGTGGCTTGTCGAGCATGTCATCCCAGACTGACAGTCACTGGATCCCCTTTGATGTATATCTTTTTACACTGGCACAACTGAGAGGCAAACATAATCAAGAATTTATGAACACATCTATGCTATTAAATGCAAGGATGATAAAAATGCACTGTTTAAACATTCTATTAAGATTATAATTAGAAAATAATATTTTTTTAAAGTCCCACACACAGTGAGTGATGGTTTATGGGGAGCTAAGTTGGAGTCTAGGGACATGTTTTGGCAGATTGAGCTGAACATGACCCAACCACCTAGGTTAAATGAAATAATTTCCCCTGAATCGTCTATTAGCATTGAAAGCCAGCAATATAACTGGAACACACATGTATGTGTGTGTGTGTAATATAAATATATATATATATATATATATATATATATATATATATATATATATATATGTGTGTGTGTGGTCTACTTTGGAAGACAGAAATACCACACCACCAACTTTCACAATCCCAGGACGAGAAGGCTGGCAACATCAGAACACAGAATGTGAACTCTAGGTAAGTAACCACTTGTCCAAAAAAATTTAAAATTAAACCCACTGATGTAGGGGGCTTTGCCCCACCCACACCCCCTAACTTAATATACCAACTCCGAGGTCGTACTACCGTGGGGTAAGGGGTAAAGTTCAACATGGTGGCCAAGTGGTTAGTTACCTGGAGTTCGCAGTCAAGTGTTCCAGGATGTCAGTTTTCTGATGTTGTCGACCTTCTCATCTCTGGATTGTGAAAGTTGGTATTGTGATATTTTGGCCTTCCAAAGTAGACCCATACATAAACTAATTTTAGAATTTTTATCAATTGTACATATTTTTATTTTCTGCCGTTGTCAAAATGTTTTATTTCAGCAATGTGTGGTGATGGCTATTTAAAATTTAAAATTATTATTTTTACAGAAACAAATATTTATAGTGCTGTCTTTTTGAGTGAGAGAATTTATTATAATTAACAGATTAATATCTATTAATGCTTAATTTTAACTGGAATGGGTTGTTTTACGTCAGTGTACCAGTAGTGTATCGATCTGGAATTTTATGGTTATTTTATTAGTTTTGAGGAAGTTTCCATTAGAAACTAAAGCACTTAACTTTGTTTTTTTTCTAAATAAACAAAAGTCTCATTACTTAGGTGCAGATATCTTCCAGTATGATTTATTGTCCTGTTTTTTTTTTCTTTTTAATACTGGTTACTTGTGTCCTGGTAAGTAAAATTCCATCTTTTATATCCTGTACGTGTAATGTATGGTTGGGAAGTGCTGCCTTCTACAAGAAGAAAATGTGTAATGCTGCTTAAAAACATATCTATATACATACCATTAGAATATTATAAAGTTCTCTACTCATGCAATTTACTTATATGTAAGACTTTAGTTAACTTGTGATTGAGTTACTCAATGACAATACTAATCTTCTCTTCTTACTCTTTACAGCTAGCCAAGCCCTACCAACCTTGTCTCAGCTATTCTCTGGTGCACCTAAGTCTTCAAAAGGCTCTGATGACATCTTGTCCTCTGCATGTTATACCATGAGAAACTTAATGGTTTCCAATCCCTTGATTGCCAAGCAGAATCTAAACAGTGGGATACTCACTGGCTTAATGGCCATGTGCAAAAACGGGTCAGTTATGTGTTTACCTATTAACATTTTCTATTCATTAACCTAAAGGCCTTGTACAAACAGTTCAGTTATAGTTATTAACCTAATAATTATGTACAGAAACAGGTGAATATGTGTTTATGTTTTTCTTTATTTTTATACTGGATAACCTAGAGGCCGGATGCTAAACAGTTCAGTTAGGTGTTTACTTATCTACATTTTTATTTATACTAATGGCCACATACAGAAACAGGCTGGATATACATTTACATACATATAAATATTTCAAGCAAAGGCATTAATGCCCTTCTAGACTAACAATATACCAAAACAGTTCCCATAACAACTGTCCAGGCTGTTCTTAAAAATATCGACACCAGTGCTTGCTTTAATGTAATTAATTTAATAGACTATTCCATGCATCAGCTGTTCTCTCACAGAAATAATTAGTACACTTCTCCTTCCTATAGAATTTTCTACACAAGTTGTCTGATGGTTCTCTACTACTTTTTCATAACCCCAGGCATTCCCAGAGGTAGTTCTCTCTAAATGTCCCAGATACCTGAATAAGGTCTTAAATATCTAGATGAGACACTGAACAAGTTCACATATTTTAGTCATTTTATAATAATAAAAAGTTATGTCTTACCATAACTTGGCATCTGTGTTGTCTTCCTTCATTCATCCTCCTGTAAGGGTCTCGGATCCGACCCTCAGATCCAGCTCAGCCACTTCCACCGACTTGGATCAGACTCTCAAGCTTCTCCCTCATACCCACACTGCCCTTCATCCACTCAACTACCTCAGATAGACTTTGCCAAACCAGACATGCCACTCTTAGACATCACAAATCAGCAAAAGAGGCTCAGACATAGGACATAACAGTCCTGAGATCATGCAGGTTCCTCAAGAAAACAGGCAGGGGCATGGTTGGGTGGGAAAGTGAGGATGAATAAAAACAACACAGATGCCAAGTTATGGTAAGACATAACTTTTTAATCTGATGTTATCTCCTTCATTCACCCTCATGACAAGGTCAGAGTCTCCAGATACGAGAACCTTGGGATGAGCCCTACTCCTGGAAATAACATCCAACTTGTAATGTGAGACAGAAGTGTGATTATTAGGCTAAGCAGCTGCTGCACAAATGTCATCAAAAGAAGTTATGGCACAAAAAGCTGAGGAAGTAGCCACAGCTCTAGTAGATTGAAACAGAGAAGTCGCTGCAAGGTTGACCCCAACTGCTGAAGATCATGTTCGCTACTGATTGATTGAGGGACCACTTGTGTGTAATAAGAAGAGACCTGCTCAGTCTGTCTGACAAATCATTGGTTTTCCCCAGAATATGCATTGCAACTAGAAGATGGTCTAAAGAGATCACCCATTCCCATGGTAAGAACAGATTCCTCTCTGCTTGTTGATGTACCAGACAACTGATGTTGTCAGAGTGTAGTGCAATAGTCTCCAGAGGAAGAACGTCCTGAAGGCTTGTAACATTAGGAGGACAGCCCTCATCTGTAGGACAGTGATATGCAACTTGGTTTCGTGGGGCAACCACGTGGCTTGGACCATCTTCCCACTGTAATGCCCCCCCACCTGAACTGGGAAGCATCCGTGGTCACGGTGGCTAATGGAGGACTGTTCAAAAATGGTCTGCCAAGACTGACATTGTCTAAATGAATCCACCAATTGAGATGACATCTGCAGATGGGAGTCAGCTTGATGCAAAAGGATAGTGGGTGAGACAGGATGGACCACTGATTGCTAAAGACCATTGTAAAACCTGCATGAAAAGGGTCTATATTATATTCTTGAAAGCAGACAATATCGAAGCTGATATTGTCGACAAGAGAATAGCGAAAGTGGAGAACACTGAACATGAAACGGAAATCTCTGTAATGGGAGATTTCCGTTGACTGCAATGTAGTGCAGTCTCGGAATTGGTATATTTGAGTAGCGGGGGTATGGGGGGGCACAGCCCACCACGTGGGGGGTGCAAGGGGGCTTGCCCCCCTGCTTACACCCATTAGGGTACTTTCTTTTTTATTTTTGTTGTTTTTATAAGTTTGATGTTTGAAGACATCGACCATATGGCGTTCGATGTTTTCAACCGTCAATCTTATAATACAGACCTGCATGAAAAACCTTGCCGGGGAACGAACAGGATGGCTGCAGACATGGACTCCAGGATCTGCAGGATCATTTGAGCTGTGGGAGCTTGTAGCGCTAATAGCTTTTATACCTGATTTCTCAGAATGGCTACTCACTATAGAGGGAATTAAGCTATCTGATCCCTTGTGTTGAGTTGCATGGCTATGAACTCCAAATTCTAAACTGGACAGAGGTTGGACTTGCTCGTGTTTACTGTGATGCCCAGTGCGGGTGCTAACTGGAGTAAGCAGTCCTTGGCTTGGATCAGTCGATGCTTCGTGGGAGCGGTTAGGAGCCAATCATCCAAATATGGAAAGACTTTGAATCCTTTCAGCCTCAGGTCAGTGTCTACCACTGCCATGTATTTGGTGAACACTCTCTGTAATGAGACCAAAGGGCAGTGCTCTGAACTGACAGTGACTGGTTCCCAGCCGGAAGTGCAGATATCTCCTGGAGCACCTGTCTATTCTGATGAAATAGTACACATCTATAGAGCACATCCGGTCGTCCTTGTGCAACAGTGGCAGAATAGACCGAACTGTAACCATCTGGAACCTCGCCTTCTTGACATAGTCATTTAACTTTCTGAGATTCAGAATTGGTCTTAGGTCCTATGTCTTTTTCTGCACTAAAGAGAGGAGGGAGTAGGTTCTGAATCCTCTTTGTTTGGTTGGGACCTCCTGGATGACTCTTTTGCAACAGGTGCTGAATTTCCTGAGCTGCCTGCTTCCTTTGACTGGGTGGCACTTTGGGAAGGGTTTTGGATTATAAAGGCAGAAGGGAAAAGGGAATATAATAGCTTCTGGACATCATGCTCAGCACCCAACTGTTTGAGTTAACTGGGTCCAGGTTTCGGGGTACAAAACTAATCATCCCAACTGCCTTCAGAGTCGGACAGTCAGGCAGTGTTTCAGCAGCTCTGGTAAGACTTATCAGAAGGGATTTCCCTAAAGCCCTGGTTCTGTGGGCCACCTCTGCCTCTAGGCCAGCATCCACCATCAAACCCTCCTCCTCTGCCTCTGGATGAGTGCTCTCTGCCCAGGTCACTGGAAAGGCCCTTAGGACTTGAGGAACCACATCATCTTACCCTTGTATTGTTTCCTGGAGAAGGATCTCTAGGGAGTAGAAAAATTGATTCCAACAGCAGAAAGGGTCTTCCCATACTTTTCACTATGTGTAAGAGTGTCTCTAACCGATGGCCCAAAAAGGGAAGAGCCATCTTAACAGGCATAGACAAACGACACATTAAAAGGCTCCACAAAATCACATAGCCTCATCCTGGCATGCCTCCTTAGGGAAAGACCTGAACCAGCTGCTCGTGAGGTGCCCTCCATGGTATGGGAGATTAACCTCATTGAGGAATTGGCATTCGATAAAAGAGTGGTCAGTTTGGGAGAAACTATTGTACATTTCTCCGCAGGCATGGACTCTGACAAAGAAGATGACACTTCCTTGATCAGGTCCCTGTCTAGCCAGGTAAAATGAGCTCTGTAGTTTAATGTCCCCAGAGCAAAGTTTGCTGAGGCGAAAACACTTCCCAATTCTGTCCAACGCTCTGGAGTCCTTGTTCGGCAGATGGACACTGGCAGTTTCCTTTGCTAGCTCTTTCTTGGTGGCTGCTGTCACCATGATAGCATCGACCGTGGGACCCTTACTCCAATGTTTCCTGTCTGTACGGGGCACTAAGAACCTATCAGGCATCTTGGGAATGGGCTTGATGGCATCTGGTTCCTTCCACGTACAGCGAGATAGTAAGAACATGAAGGCATCTGCTGGGGGGGTCAACCAGGACATAGATAGGCCCTTCCCGAACACCTCCAAGAGAACAGACTCCTCAGAGGAGGGGGCTGGGCAGACCACCCACCTTTCTATGTGACTGAAGGACATATCTTCAGGTGGGGATCGGGAACCCTACCCCCTCATCGAAGTCAGTATCCTCGGTTAAGGACCCCAAGGGGGAGCCACATGCCTCTTTTTACATGTCCTCTTCCGAGGAACTGCCTCAGCTGGGTGTTCTGGAGAAGTATAGAAAGAAGGGGATCCCTCCTGAGCAGGGAAATCTTGAAGGCTGCTGGGGATGGGAAGACTCATGACAGGAAGAGTAAGGCCTGGATCCGATGGAGGTACAGGGGCGGACTGGGGAACCTGTGCAGTTGAATCTCCAACCTGGGAGAAAACCCTCTCCACTACCTGAAAGGCCGAAGGACCCAGAGAAGCCCTATTCAGTCCTCCCAGAGCTCAGACCACCAAGGAAAAACAGGAAGGACTTGTACCAGATCTATGGCCCCCAGAAGGGATTGGACCCGAGCTACCTAGTACCAAAGCACCCAAGGGAAAGGATGCTCTGAGAGGGAAGGAGCCAATCTCAATCACCCAGAGCTGGCACTTATGCCGCAGCTCTGAGACTCACTCTGCTACAAAAGGTTCAGACCGGGGCTCATCAAGAGCATTCTTGGTGTTGAGGAAGGGAACTTCCTCTGCATCAAGTTCAACATGCACAGCAGTCCCGAATCCATAGGCTCCAAAACAGAGGGCCAGCTCAGAGGAGGAGTCCTGATGGGGTGACTAGAGTGGCTCACGGATCTGACAGGGGACGGAGCTGAGACTACACCCATCTGAATCTGGGCCTTAAGAAACCTTCTCATTAACCTGTCTAAGTCTGCCTCGGCTAAACTTCTGGAGGACCTGAATGAAACAGACGAGAGGGGCCTGGAGTGTTTAGACTTGGAAAAGAGAGCCAGGGGCTTCTTCAAAGCCCACAGATCTGTACTAATAGGATATGAACTTGGAGCCGATGACGGAGTCAGAGATATAGTGATAATCTCCCCCAGATCTGAGGAAACTTTAGGATCTGAGAGGAGAGCAGACTTTAGCGGATTTGAAAATGACAATTTTTTAGGCTTCTCTGAATCTGCATTGTCTCTTAGGGAAACAGGGAAGGACCTCTTTTTTGACTCCTTAGCAGAAGCTAAGGAGGTAGAAGCTGAGGAGGTAGAAGCCTAGGAAGGGGTCTGAGCCTCAGCCAAGGAAGGGAGAAGGCCCCTTAAGATAAGTTCATTCTGTCGGTTAAAGCCAGAGGGATAAAAGCCGCATAGATGGAACACTCAGCATTTAGGTGGTCAGCTCCCAGGCAGTACACTCACTCCTCATGGGGATCCTGATTAGGAATTTTATGCCCAGAAGAAGTGCAGCATTTAAAGCCTGGAACCGGTTTCTCAGCCATGACTAAGAAAGTACCTGCCAAAAATAACAGACGGGTAAGAATTTTACCAAGCAGAGAAACCTAAGGACAAAACTAACACAGTATTAAGATTAAACTTAACCCTTAAATTAAACTAACTATAAGCTTAACTAGAATGCTTGACTATTAACTAAAAAAAAGAAGTTGTGTTTTTAACCATAATGTTCCATGTGAGTTGTTCATCTCGCCTTTGTTCTTACACGTGGGTACGGCTCCGAGTTGGCGAGGCACAGTCCCTATACCATGATGCTCTCTTACCAACCCCAGATCTAGTTTGCTGAACCCAGCAATAAAAAGTACAACTAAGCGCCAAAAATACAATATGTACATATGTATATAGCTATTTACAATCAGCTAAGAGATATTGCGGCTGGAAGGAAGGCCAATAGTTTTATTTTTATTTTATTTATTTATTTTATTTATTTATCATTTGTTGACCGGGAAAGTCCGACTAGGTTCCACAGAGCCTGTTTTCAGCGGAGGCCCGGGGAGAAATGGTCCAGATGCATGTCTTTGGAATGTGGGAGGAAACCGGAGTACCCGGAGGAAACCCACGCGAACACAGGGAGAACATGCAAACTCCACACAGAAGGCACCCCAGCCGAGAATCAAACTGGAGAACCTCTTGCTGTGAGGTGACAATGTTAACCACTGCACCACTGTGCCGCAATAGTCAGACTAACCAGACCACCAGTCATACCCGTTCTTCCAGAACCCAGAGGGGGAAGGTGGGAGGGAGTGTAAGAACAAAGACGAGATGAACAAATCACATGGAATGTTATGGTAAGAACATAACTTCTTTATGTGAAGTTGTTCAATCTCGCCATTTCTTCTTACACGTGGGTAGTGTCCCAAGCACCCTAATCCTGAGCGGCTCACGGGAGTACATTCCTGAGAACAGTGGAACCAAAGGAAACCCTGTCCACTTTGTAATGAGTGATAAACATACGAGGTTTGGACCAAGTAGCAGCTGCACAAATGGTGTCCAAAGGTAAACGGACTGCGTGAGCCAGAGACGTAGAAACAGCCCTGGTAGAATGAGCTTTCACTTCAAGTTCTAAAGGTTGGTTAGCTGAAGAATATACCAATTTTATACAATCAGAAAGCCATTTAGACAATGTAACTTTGGATACAGAAAGACCCTTCTTCTTATCTGCATAGGAAACAAAGAGTTGATCAGATTTTCTAAATTCCTTTGTTCTGTCCAAATAAAAAGTACAGTTTTGTACCTACCATAAATGTAGATGTTCGAAGATCCACATTGCTGCAGTCCTTACATATGGGTAGTCCACTGTCCTCGGTCTGCCCGAATACCAAAGTATTAGGCTGACGTCGGTCAAGGCGCTTAAAACTGACATCAGAACGTCAGGGTACAAAAGCGCATGACCGACGTCATTTCCTCAGTCTTTTCTTGCCCCAGATGTCAGAAGGCCCTAACAAGAAAGGCCACAGCCAAAAAACCAGCAAAAACTAACCAACCACCCGTGCACTAACCACATTTACAAAATGTACAACACAAAGCACACCACCACCCTCAACAACAGAGGGGAAGGAGGGAGGGTAAATTGGACTGCAGCAATGTGGATCTTCGAACATCTACATTTATGGTAGGTACAAAACTGTACTATGTTCTTCATCTCACATTGCTGCAGTCCTTACATATGGGTAGAATCCCAAAGCAGAGGTAAGGGAGGATGGCAAAACTATAAAGCATTAGGAGCTGCCAAAATGCCCTGTAAAATTGCAGTGGCAAATCCAGCCCTAGATTTAGAGTAAAGTGGAAGGTGGTAATGCTTAGAGAAAGTATGCACTGAACTCCAAGTAGCTGCTTCCAAAATATCTTTAGTAGCCACCCGTTAAAAAGCTGTAGAAGTGGCAGTAGCCCTAGTGGAATGAGGCCTAATCCCAGCTGCAATCTCCTTACCATGATGGGAATAACAGAAAGCAATACAAAAACCAATCCACTTAGAAATAGTTTGTTTTGAAACAGGTTTGCCCTGAGAACCCAAAGCAAAAGAAACAAACAACTGCTGAGACTGCCTGAACCCTTTAGTTCTGCTCAAATAATAACGCAACTGTCTGTGTATATCCAAAGTGTGCAAAATCCTTTCCCCTTTATTTTGGGTGTTTGCATAAAAAGTAGGCAAATGAATAGTTTGGTTTAAAGCCACACTAGAAACCACTTTAGGCATAAAAGAAAAAGACACCCTATCCTTGTGGAAAATTAAGAAAGGCTCAACTGCCATAAGGGCCTGTAATTCAGAAACCCTTCTCGCAGAGGTAATGGCCAACAAAAAAGCAGTCTTCCATGATAAATATTTCAACTCTGCCGATGCTGCAGGCTCAAAAGGTTGTAGAGTGAGTTTCTCCAACACAAAATTGAGATCCCAAGCAGGAGTAGGAGCTCTACGTGGGGTCTTATATTCTTTGCCCTCTAAGGAATTGCTTAAACAAAGGCTGAGAAAATAATGGTGGATCACAGTCATAGTGAGCAGAAATTGCTGCAGCATGAACCTTTATAGAGGAGAAGGACAAACCTTTGTCCAATAACTCAGTAAGGTATTGAAGCTAACACTTAAATTAGGTTTAGAAACATCAAAGTCCTTTGCTGTACTCCAAAATAAAAATCTCCTCCATTTATCTGCGTAAACTTTCCTTGTACTAGGCCTTCTGGCCTCCAAAATAACATTCAAAACTTGTTGTGGAAGCTGAGACCCTCCAGGGTTTAAAACAGAATATGCCAGGCTGTCAGATGTAGAGAATGAAGGTTGACATTGAGTAAATGACTGTTCTCCTGAGACAGCAGGTGAGGAATCGAAGGCAAAGGCCATGGAGGCTCCTGTACCAGACTTCTCAGTAATGGGTACCAGTGCTGTCGAGGCCAATCTGGAGCTATTAAAATCATGTTTGGCTTGTCCTGTCTGACCTTCAGCAGTACCTTTGGGAGGAGAGGCAGATGTGGAAAGGCATACACGTGAAGATTGCTCCAATTGAATGAGAGAGCATCCACTTTCCAAGCTGTGGGATGAAACCTTTTGTGCAAAACTTTGGCAGCTGGTAATTTAGTGGAGAAGCGAACAGATCTATGTCTGGAGTTCCCCATAACACTGTCAATCTCTGAAATACATGAGGATCCAATTTCCACTCGTGGGGATCCATAATTTGTCTGCTCAACACATCTGCTAAGGAGTTCTGTGCTCCTGGCAGAAACCTTGCCTGAAGATTTAGCTGTAAACTGAGAGCAGTCTCCCACAAAATCATTGCTTGTCTGCATAGAGGATAAGAATGTTCCCCTTGCTTGTTGATGTACCACATGACAGTTGTGTTGTCTGTTTGAATCAACACCTGCCCTGGAAGAAGTAAATCCTTGAAAGCTATCAATGCAAATTGGACTGCTAACATCTCCTTCAAGTTGATATGTAGATGTTGAAGTCTGGCAGGCCACGTGTCTTGTACCCATTTTCCATTTAGATGAGCTCCCCAAGCTTTGTCTGAGGCATCTGTCGTTAAAATCTGACTCGCCTCTGGCCGGGTCACAGAGAGTCCCTTGATTAGGTGACATTCCTGAGCCCACCACAAAAATTCCTTTTGAATGCAAGGTATTATCTGAATGACAGTGTCCAAATCTTGGCAGTGCTGTGTCCATACATTCTTGAGATACCACTGTAGCTTCCTCATATGCAGTTTGGCATTGGGAAGTACCAGAATACAAGATGCCATGAACCCCAAGGCTTGAAGGACTGTCCTTGCAGTCAGCCTGGACTGACGAGACAATTGGTGGAAGTAAAGAGAAAGATTCTTTTGTTTGTCCGGGGTCAAAAAGGCCATCTGGGATGCTGTATTCAGTCTCACTCCCAGAAAGCACATGTCCTGAGAGGGTACTAGACTGGACTTTATTTCGTTCACAGAATACCCCAGGCATCTTAACACTGCCATCACATACTGTAAATGATGAAGAAGTTCGTCCTTTTCTTGGGCCAGAATCAGGCAATCGTCCAAATAAGGATAGATTTGTATTCCTCTTAGCCTGAAGAAAGCTACCACTGGAGCCAGAACCTTCGTGAACACTCTGGGTGCAGTAGATAAGCCAAAGGGCAATGCAGAGAACTGATAATGTGAAGTCCCAGCCCGAAAACGCAGATACTTCCTGCAACTGGGCCTGATAGGAACATGAAGGTAAGCTTCCTTGAGATCCAGAGTCACCATCCAGTGATCTTTGCCCAGCAGAGGTAAAAGCTGTTGTAATGTCAACATTTTGAACTTGGGAATGTCCAGATATGTGTTGAGGATAGATAAATCCAAAATTGGTCTCCACGTGTTTCCTTTCTTTGGTACTAGAAACAGGCAAGAATAAAATCCTAGGCCCACTTCTGGCAGAGGGACCGGTTGTATGGCCCCTATTTGAAGTAGTAGAGAAATTTGTTTGTGAGCCTCTAGTCTTTGCTGAGGAGGAACGTCCGGCATGCCTTTGAAAGGAGGCAAGGTATGGAAATAAAACTTGTAACCCTGGTGTATGATATCCAATACCCATTTGTCTTGGGTAATCAACATCCAATTTTCCTTGAAGAGTGCTAACCTTCCTCCCAAAGGTGCTGCCAGGCAAGAAGGATCTGGCAGCTGAAAAGTAGGTCATTGGGCCTGTTTACGAAAGGACTGGCCCCTGCCCTCACCAAGATTGTGCAGGTGAACTCCCTGTTCTAGGCCTGAAAGAACTCTGAGCTCTACCCCTACCACGTCTAGATCTACCCCTAGACTGAGAATCTTAAGAAGGATACGTCCACCCCTTAGCAGGCCAATTCCTACTAAACTTCGGAGGCTGAACTTGCAAAAAATCTTTAACAGCCTGCATAGACTTAGCCTTGTCTTCCATTTTCTTCAAGACTGACTCCACAGGTGAACCAAACAACACATCAGACTGCAAAGGAGCATCCAAAATCCTTGTCTTAACATGGTCAGATAAATTCTGATCCTTTAACCAGGCGTGCCTGCGAAGAACTGAGCCAGTGGCAGCCACCCTAGACGAGGCCTGCACAGCATCAAAACCACACTGTAATGAATGCTTACCCACTTGTTCAGAGACATGCACCAAATCTTGCAACTCTTTACACTCAATGCCTTCCGCCAGAGCATCCACCTTAGACTTCAATTGAGAAAGAAGAAAGTTTTGATATTTCAACATATGAAACTGGCAATTCAAAGCCCTCATAGCTAAGGTAGAGGATGTATAGACCTTCTTTCCCCATCTATCCACAGCTCTGGCTTCTTTATCTAGAGGAACCGGATTTTTACAACAGAGGCCTTGACACCCTTAGGTCCCTGACTAATAGTTTCTGGGTCCGCCCTAGGACTCTTATAAAGATATTTATGAGCCTCAGGCACCCTGTAATACCTATCCGGTTTAACAGGAGCAGGAGGCAGAGAATCAGGATTAAGTGAAGCCTCTGCAAACACATCTTCCACAACATCCAGAACAGGGGTATAGCCAAGGGCCTATGCTGGGGTAACAGCAAAACTCCCTAAGCCTTTTCCTAGAATCAGAGAAGTCCTGACCTTCCCACTTAAAATGTTCCCTCATAGAATGAAGTGTCTCTGAAAAGAAAAATCCTCTGGAGGAGAAGCAGAAGGAGTGGAATCATCTGCATCAGAATCAGAATAAGGAGAATACTCCTGCAAGTCTTCAGCTGAAGACTCTGAAATATCAAGCCTGCTCAAAACTTCCCAACTCTGGCTCCACCCTAGGCCTCTTATCAGGAGGGGCATGGAACCTCTAATCAGAGTAATTAAATCTTCTGCCATTTTAAGCATGTGCTTCTTAGGCACAGACCCTGCTGAACTAGGAGTGACACCAACAGAAGCTGAAACTGGCCTGCCTCTGGGAGAAGCCTTGGAAACAGAAGGAGAAGGCCTAACCACCCTAGGAAGGGAGGGAGTACAGTAACTTGGGAAGCCCCTTCAGCCTGACCTGCCTCCTGAGAGACCACCTCCTGCAAAATCAAAGTCTCCCCCTGAGACTCCAGAGAAGCCTCCGTCGGACCCACCGGTTCCACTAAAGCCTCTAAAGAACCGGCGTCCGGAACAGACGACTCATCTTGCCTGGGTTTAACTGCTTTGTCTTTGCGCTTCTTCGCAGAAGCGGGCGCCGGAGAATCCGACGGCATATTATAATTGCACCGCTTCCCAAAGACCAGCCTAGCACAATCCAACCTTCGCTTAATAGTGCGCTTATTGAACCTAGCACAAAAGCGACACCCAACAACGTCGTGCTCAGGCCCCAAACAAGGAATACACAAAGAATGATAATCCCTATGCGGTATCTGTTTCCCACAAGAAATACAGTTATTCACTTTTTCTGACATCCGTAAAACACTGAGGCAAGAAAACCAAAATAATCCCCAACGGGGTACTTAGCCAACTTGGATTCGGTCTGAAACTCCGAACTCGAAAAATTTCAGAACGCCGAACGGCACTTGCAACGCTGCTTCTGCATCGGACCATGCGGCAAAAAAGACTGAGGAAATGACGTCGGTCATGCGCTTTTGTACCCTGACGTTCTGATGTCAGTTTTAAGCGCCTTGACCGACGTCAGCCTAATACTTTGGTATTCGGGCCGACCGAGGACAGCGGACTACCCATATGTAAGGACTGCAGCAATGTGAGATGAAGAACATCCTCAACTGTCTGTGAACATCAAGCTTGTGTAACATGTATTCCAATTTATTGGAATGATGTCTGAAAAAGGTGGGAAGCTCAATAGACTGGTTTAAATTAGCCTTGGAGCAGACCTTAGGAAGAAAGGTAGGATTTGTCCTGAGAGACAGTCTGTCAGGGTGAAAGACCAGATATGAAGGTCTGATAGAAAGTGCTTGTAGTTCAGAAACTCTACACGCCGAGGTAATAGCCACCAAGAAAACTGTCTTCCAAGAAAGAAACTTCAGAAGACAAGATGACGTCGGCTTAAAGGGGGGAAGCATAAGTTGAGACAGCACCAAATTTATATTCCAGGGAGTAACAGGATGTCTGATGGGTGGCCTAAGGTGATGAGTCCCTTTCAAAAAAGCTTTACATAATCTGTGGGACATAATGTTAGAACCTTTGCATCCCACATGAAAGTTGGATATAACAGCCAATTGAACCCTTATAGTAGCAGCTGCTGCACCATCGTGAAAAAGCAAAGTCAAGAATTCCAGAATACTATGAATAGGAGCGACACAGGGATCAATAACAAGCTGAGAAGCCCAATAAACAAATCGCTTCCATTTGCTGTTGTACAGTTTCCCGGTGGAGACTTTATGAGAAGAAACTAGAATATGTTGTACCGCGGAAGACAATTTATATGACCTGGCTATGTTGAGAAGTGGAGCGGCCAAGCTGTCAGTTTGAGGGAGAAAAGAGAGGGGTAAAGAACCCCCGACAAATGAGTCAGAAGGTCTGGCACTGGGTCCAGAACCCAAGGTTCTTCCACTTGGTATTGCTGAAGGAAGGGAACCATATCTGCCAAGGCCAAAACGGGGCATTCAGAATAACAGTCCTTCCCAAGCTTTTGGCTTTCTGTAAGAATCTGGGGATCAGAGGGGTTGGTGGAAAGGCGTAAAGGAGACCCGAGGGCCAACCATGTACAAGCAAATCCCTTGGGCTGTCCCCCGATGGAGGGTACAGGGCAACGTAGCTTCTGCATTTGGCATTCATCAGGGATGCTAAACAGTCGCAGCAAGGCTGGCCCCATCTGCGGAATATCATCTCCGCTATTTCTTCTTTGAGGGACCACTCGTGAGGCAACAGAATGGCTCTGCTCAGTTTGTCTGCTATCATGTTGGATGACCCCAGGATGTGCGTTGCTATCAGAAAGCACCCGGTGGATACAGCCCACTGCCAAATTCTCAGGGCCTCTCGGCATAAGGGGTAAGACTTGGTTCCCCCTTGTTTGTTGATGTACCAGACTACCAACATGTTGTCGGTCTGTACTGCAATCGTCTCTCGAGGTAGAGAGTTGTGAAAGTATTGCAATTCTAGAAACACCGCTCTCAACTCTAGGACACTGATGTGCAAATGGGATTCCATCTCTGACCAAGTGCCTTGGACAGCTCTTCCCTGAAACAGCCCCCCCCCCCCACCCTATCAGAGAAGCATCCCTGGTCACCGTGGCTGAGGGAGGGGGAAGTACAAACGGGCGACCTACAGTTACCTGGTGGCTGTTCAACCACCAAAGAAGGTCCTTTTTGCAAGCATTTGTCAGTAGAATCTTGTGTGTCATTGGAAGTTGTTGATAAGACCACTGTGTGAAGAGTACCCATTAGAGTATCCTCATGTGCATTCGTCCCAGAGGAACTGCTATGAGCGTCGCTGCCTAAACAGGTTCAGAACCTGGAATGCAGGAACTCTTCTTTCCATTAACAACTGGGACACTTGACTTCTTAGAGAGATTACTCTTGCTTGAGGCAATCTGAACAAAGCGGTGGTGGTGTCTAGATCTGCTCCTATAAAGGAAATATGCTGCAATGGCAATAAAGCAGATTTTTCAAAATTTATGTTTATGCCTAACTGGGAACACAGGTTGATTGTGTAATCTCTGGAATGAATCAGTTGATGCCTGGTGGTGGCGGTGAGGAGCCAGTCATCCAGATATGGAAACATGCAGAATCCTAAACGTCTCAGGTGAGCCGTGACCACTACCATGCATTTGGTTAACACTCTGGGGGCTGTGGTGAGACCAAAGGGCAGCGCTCGGAATTGGTAGTGTCTGGCCCCCAGCCAGAAACGCAAGTGATCTCTGGATGGTCTGGCCATTTTGATGTTGTTGTACACATCCTTGAGATCTATACAGCACATCCAATCGCCCATTTCTAGAAATGGTAGTATTAATTGAAGCATGACCATCCGGAACTTTTCCTTTTTGACTAAGGTGTTGAGTTTGCTGAGGTCTAAGATGGGCCTCCAGTCCCCCATTTTCTTTGGAACTAAAAAGAACCTGGAGTAAATTCCAGATCCTATCTGGTCCGCTGGGACTGGCTGGATGACTCTGTTTTTCTAGCAGCTTGTGAATTTCTATGGCTGCTTGATGCCGCAGACTGGGTGGAACGTCTGGGATTCTTGTATGAATAGAAGGGGATTCTGAAAAGGGAATGATGTATCCTCTGGTAACTATGCTTTTTACCCAAGAATCTGATGTAATTCCTAGCCAGGCCTCTGGGTATAAAGCCAAGCGACTCCTCGACTGCCACCAGAGCAGGACAGTCGGGCCTCCTCACAGAAGCGCTGATAGGGCTTGCCAAGGAACTGCTCCCTGTCACCCTGGTTCTGCGGACCCCCTCTGCCATCTGGGTGGCATCTACCATTATAACCCCTCCTCTGCCCCTGGAGTGGGGTTCACTACGTGTATTTTGGAAAGCTCCCCAGGGTTTCCAAAACCACATTTTTCCACCTTTCTGCCCTTTGGGGTATGGTCTAGTAGGGGTGGAAAAACGGACTTTTACGGCAGATAGAGTCTTTCCCTCCTGCTCACACATAGTGAGCATCTCCTTGACTTTGGGCCCAAACAAAAAAGAGCCATCAAATGGGGTGTTGACAAAGGAAGACTTGAAGGCTTTCGCAAAGGAGCATAAGCGCATCCAGGATCATCTCCGCAGAGCTATCGCTGAACCTGCTGCCCGGCTCGATCCATCGGATGCACAAGAAATGAGCTGCATGAACAAGTTCACAATTGAATTAAGGGTGTTAAGTTGTGCCGTCACTTTCTCAGAGACAGTATCATGTGTTGCCCTGTAGAGTATCTCCAAGCTCTTTGAGGGAGATCTCGTTGAAGACTAGTAAAATGGGTTAAATAGTTAAGTGATCTCATTGCAAATGTCGCAGAACTAAAGATGCGTTTTCAATATCTGTCCATCATCTTACAATCTCTGTTAGGAGGATGGACAGAAGAAGAGGTTCTGACATCTCTTTCTTGGTGGCCACCGCCTCCACCATGGCATCAACGGGAACTCCCTTAGCAAGAAAAGACCTGTCTTGGGGAGAGGTGATAAATTTGTAGGGTCTCCGAGGGACCGGTTCCATGGAATCAGGAGACTCCCATGCCCTTCGAGTGACCAAATCCATTAATTCGTCAAAGGGTGGAGAAACCCAGGAGGTAGAAGGTTGAGACTCAAAGGTCTTCAGCAGCATGGGGTCACCTGAGGCTCTGGGTCTCAACCCTTGATAGGAACCTGTGATGTAGAGACAGAAAACGGCCCTTTTGGGGAAGAAGAGGAAAGATCCAGAGAGGTAAAGGTCTTTGCAGACATGACCCTCCTCATGGCATCGAAGGCACCGGTGTCTCGGCCCAAGGAGTCCACCGGTTCCGAGGAAGACGGCAACCTCCTCGGGGCCGAGGCCATGGGCTCTGAACCAGAGGATGGAGCCAAGCTCATCTGTGCCGAAGCCCCGAGAGGGAGAGTCGGAACCAAAGCCTTGGTTCAACTCTCACCCCCCCGGAACCAAGAGAGTGTCGGCTCCGAGATTCTTCGATCGGAACTGAAGAAATCAAGGTCAATGGGGCCAAGGGCACTGGAACCAGCCTCGGCCGAGAGTGTTCCACAACTATCAGATCTTCTCTTTCCGGCTCCAAAGGCTCGACTAGCCTCAGAGGAAGAGTAGAACTCGTAACAGGGAGGGTCACAGGCTTTGAAGTCAGTTGAGACGGAGCCGAAAGCAATTTGGCTAGAGCCGGGTTCTCTAAGAGCCTCTGCACCACATGGTCCACATCGATGTCCAAAAGGGTCCTGGAAGAACGGGTCGAAGGAGCCAAAGAAGCCACCGACCTAAGGATCGGAGATTTCAATACTTCGGACACAGGTTCCAACACTGGGATTTGGCTCCGAGATATGAGTTCCGTGCATGGCTCCAAAGACTGAGGAGCCGGCGACCGAGTCTTCCCAGAGGTGCACGGAGCCAAGGACCTGGGCCCCGAGGGCACCTTTGAAGACTTCAACCCCTTCAAGGACTTGGAGGTCTGGTCAGTCTTGTCCAATACTTCCCTGAAAGTCTGGCTTCAACAGCCCTCTATCCACCAACTTCCTTCGCCTTTCTAACATAACCCTGCCACTGAAGGAGTGGCAGATAGAGCAACCCTCTTGTAAATGTACTGGCCCCAAGCAATACACACAAGAAACATGATTATCAGTAATGGACATTTTCTGCCCACAGGTATACCTGTTAAACCCCGATTTCTGTTTTTCAGACATGACAGAATCAAAATACGAATTATCAGATCCCTGATAATATATATCTAAATAACAGAATTATCAGATAAACAACTCTAGAAAGTTCAGATCCCTGAACAACAATTTAATAAGATTAAAGGAATATATATATATATATATATATATATATATATATATATATATATATATATATATATATATATATATATCGATAGATAACACCAGTATGTTCAGATCTTAAAGAAATAGTCTAAATATGCACTCTATGTGACAAACAACAAGAGGATAGGGAAAGCAACCCGACAGAGCCCTGTCAAGTAAAACGCCAACTAAAGGACAGCCAAAGGCCTAAGAGCAACCGCTCCTAGTTTAAAAAAAAAAAAATCAAATATAACACTGCAGTTAACTCACTGAAAAAAAACAAATAGCTGAAATATATCTAAAGAACAGTATTATCAGATCCCTGATATATATATATATATATATAGTTTATGTATATATATGAAATTTATCCAAAAACAAGAAAAAAAGGTTATTGGCCCGAGCTTCTCCGAAGATCGTGCGATCCATTGCAGCGGCAAACTACATCTGGGGTTGGTAAGAGAGCATCATGGGATAGGGACTGTGCCTCAAGCTACTCAAAGATCTTGAGCTTGGAAAGCGGCCGACTCGGAGCCGATGGATCAGCTCCGTACCTACGTGTAAGAACAAACGGCGAGATTGAACAACTTCACATCTTTTTTTTTTTTGTCTTAAAGAGGAGAAAGGAATTAAAGGCAAGATCGCACTCACGCATACATGGTAAAAACAGGAGGAGGAAAAAGAATGTGAAAGGCACTTAGAAAATCCTTTCAAGACTTAATAGCTTGAGAGAGGGAATCCGCATCTGAGCTTGCCAAGTGGCAAACGAGATCTGAGGTAGTTGGGTGGACGAAGGACATTGTGGGTATGAAGGAGGGGCTTGACATTGTGGGTATGAAGGAGGGGCTTGGAGAGTTGGAACCAAGTCTGTGGAAGTGGCTGAGCTAGATCTGAGGGTCAGATCAGAGAACCTGTCATGAGGGTGAATGAAGGAGACAACATCAGATCTTTAATTTTTACATCCATAGATGCCCTTGGTATATTTTCATTGTACTCTTTTCAGTTTACTCATGCTTGTTTTCTTATAAGGTTTCCATATTGTTATTCCATGCTCAAGTTTGGTCTAATGTAACAAGCAACTTCATTTCTGATTTCCTAGTCTTTAAAAATCTTTTTATAGAACTTGTATAGCTATAAAAAGAAGTTATGTTCTTACCATAATGTTCCATGCGAGTTGTTCATCTCGCCTTTTTGTTCTTACACATAGGTCGGAGCCGATCCCTCGGCTCCGAAACGGCTGCTTTTGAAGCTCAGACTCTCAGAGAAGCTCGAGACCCAGTGAATATCCCATGATGCCCTGCTATGAATCCCCAGATCTAGTATGCTGCAACCAAGACAGCCTACAGACAGAATAAAACTATAAGTCTACCTACTTAGAAAACTATAAGAGTAGGGGGAGAGAAGCAGAGCTGGAATGTCTAAATAGACTGACAGCTGGACCAATCTACCAAGGCAACCATCTCACTCGACTGGAGGGGGAAGGTGGGCGGGAATGTAAGAACGAAAAGGCGAGATGAACAACCCACATGGAACGTTACGGTAAGGACATAACTTCTTTATGTGAAGTTGTTCTATCTCGCAGTTTTGTTCTTACACATGGGTAGCGTCCCAAGCACCCTAATCCTGGGTGGCTCACGGGAGAACATTCCTAAGCACAGTAGAACTAAACGTAGCCCTGTCCCTGGAGGTCTTATCCACTTTGTAATGAGTGATAAATGTGTGAGGTTTTGACCATGTGGCAGCTGCACAGATGGTATCTAAAGGTAAACGAGCTACATGAGCCAATGATGTCGAAACAGCTCGTGTAGAATCGGCTTTGACGTTGGTTTCTAATGGCTGATTAGTAGAAGCATAAATGAATCTGATGCAATCAGAGAGCCACTTGGATAATGTGATTTTTAATACTGAGACACCTTTTTTATTTTCTGCATGAGACGCGAAGAGTTGATCAGATTGTCTGAAATCCTTCGTTCTATCCAGATAGAACCTGAGCTGTCTATGTACATCAAGCTTGTGTAACATATATTCCAGTTTGTTGGTATGGTGTTTGACGAAGGTTGGGAGCTCAATGGACTGATTCAAATTACTTTCCGAAGAGATCTTGGGAAGAAAGATAGGATTTGCCCTGAGGGACATCCTATCAGGATGAAAAATCAAATATGGGGGTTTGAAGGACAAGGCTTGAAGTTCAGAGACCCTGTGTGCAGACGTAATGGCTGCCAGGAATAAGGTTTTCCAAGACAAAAACTTTAAATGACAAGATGAAGCAGGTTCAAAGGGGGCAAGCATCAGTTGGGATAAAACAAGATTCAAATTCCAGGGGTAGACAGGATGCCTAATAGGTGGCCTGAGATGATGGGTCCCTTTTAAAAATGCTTTACAAAGCCTATGGGACATGATGTTAGAGCAGTTGAAGCCTACATGGAAGTTTGAGATAGCAGCCAATTGAACTCTAATGGTGGCAGCAGCCGCGCCATCACGGAACGACAAGAAGTCTAAAATGATATGGATAGGTGCTACATAAGGGTCCGTGTTGTGTTGAGAAGACCAGTGAACGAATCATTTCCATTTGCTGTTATATAATTTCCTGGTAGAAAGCTTATGAGATGAAACTATAATATGTTGGACCGCAGAAGACAACTCATGTGACCTGGCTAGTGTGGAAATTGGAGCAGCCAAGTTGTCAGTTTCAGGGACGGAGGGAGGGATGGAGAACTCCCGACAAATGAGTCAGAAGATCCGGCACTAGGTCCAGGATCCATGGTTCTTCCAGTTGATATTTCCGCAGGAAGGGAAACCAAATCTGCCGAGGCCAAGATGGGGCTATTAAAATCACAGTCCTTCCCAGACCTTTGGCTTTCTGCATGAATTTGGGAATTAGAGGTATTGGCGGAAAAGCATATAGGAGACCCGGGGGCCAATCGTGTATGAGCGCATCCCTCGGTTCTTTCCCCGGTAGGGGAAAAAGGGCAAAGTAGCTGCTGCATTTGGCATTCATCGGAGACGCAAATAGGTCGCAGCAAGGCTGGCTCCATCTGCAGAAAATGTTTTCCGCTACTTGTTGATTGAGAGACCACTCGTGAGGCAACAGCATGGCTGTCCGCTATCACGTTGGATGTCCTCGGGATGTGCGTTGCTATCAAAAAGCATCTGGTGGATACAGCCTATTGCCAAATCCTTAGGGCCTCCCGGCATAAAGGGTACGATTTGGTACCCCCTTGTTTGTTGATGTACCAGACAACCGACATGTTGTCCGTCTGGATAGCAATTGTGCCTGGAGGAAGAGAGTCGTGAAAGTGTTGCAACACTAAGAACACCGCTCTCAGCTCTAGGACATTTATATGCAGGTGCATTTCCATGTCTGACCAAGTGCCTTGGACAGTTTTTCCCTGAAATAGCCCCCCCCCCATCCTATCAGGGAAGCATCCGTGGTCACTGTGGCTGTGGGTTGGGGAAGAACAAAGGGGCACCCTATTATTACTTGGTCGCTGTGCAACCACCAGCTGAGATCTTTCGTGCAAAGATTGGTTAACTGGATCTCGTGTGACATGTGTAGTTGCTGGTATGACCATTACGAGAAAAGTAACCACTAGAGAATTCGCATGTGCATGCGGCCTAATGGGACTGCTATCAAAGTGGCTGCCATTGTGCCTAAAAGCTGTAGTATTTGGGAAGCTGGAGCTTTGTTGCGGGCTAAGAGCCTGGATAATTGATCTTTTAGAGTTGCGATTCTTGATTGGGCAACCTGATTCTTGCGTTGACGGTGTCTAGTTCGGCCCCTATAAATGTAATATGCTGCGAGAGCGATAGCGCGGATTTTTTGAAATTGAGGGTAATACCAAACTGGGAGCAAAGGTGTATGGTGTAGTCTCTTGCTAGGATTAGTTGATGCCTGGAGGTGGCGGTGAGGAGCCAGTCGCCCAGATATGAAAACACCCGGAATCCCAACCGTCTCAGGTGAGTCGTGACCACTACCATACATTTGGTGAACACCCTGGGGGCTGTGGTGAGACCAAAGGGCAGGGCTCTGAATTGATAATGTCTGGCCCCCAGCCGGAAACACAGGTGATCTCTGGATGATCTGTCCATTTTGATGTGGTAGTAAGCATCCTTGAGATCTATAGAGCACATCCAATCGCCTGTTGCCAGGAACAGGAGAATCGACTGCAGCGTGACCATCCGGAACTTTTCCTTCTTGACGAAGGTGTTGAGTTTGTTGAGGTCTTGTATGGGCCTCCAGTCCCCTGTTTTCTTTGGAACTAAAAAGAACCTTGAGTAAGTTCCGGATCCTATTTGGTCCGCCGGGACTGGCTGGATGACTTTTGTCCAGCAGCTTTTGGATTTCTACGGCTGCTAATTTTCTCAGACTGGGTGGTACATCTGGGATCCTTGAACATACAGGTGCGGTTTTTATAAAGGGGATGTAATAACCTCTGGCAATGACGCTTTTTACTCAAGAGTCCGTTGTAATGTTTAGCCAGGTGTCTGGGTATAAAGCCAAGCGACCCCCAGCTGCCTCCAGAGTAGGACAGCCGGGCTTCCTTTCAGAAACACTGATAGGGCTTACCAAAGAACCGATTCCTGTCGCCCTGGTTCTGCGGACCGCCTCTGCCATTTGGATGGCGTCATCCATTTCTGCCCCCTCCTCTGTAGAGGGGGTATCGGTAGGTGTGTTTTGGAAAGCTCCTTGAGGTTTTCGGAACCACATTTTTCCACTTCATTGCCCTTTGTGGTACTGTCTACTTGGAGTGAAAAAACAGACCCCTACAGCAGAGAGAGAGTCTTCCCTTCCTGTTCACACCTAGTAAGTGTATCCTTAACTTTGGGTCCGAACAAGGCGGACTCATCGAATGGGGTATTGACAAATGAAGATTTAAAGGCTTCCGCAAAGGAGCAAAGGCGCATCCAGGATTGCCTCCGAAGAGCTATCGCTGAGCCTGCTGCCCTACTCAATCCATCGGCCGCATATGAAATGAGGCGCATGGATGAGTTTACTATTGAATTAAGGGTGTTGAGTTGTGCAGTCACCTTTTCCGAGACTGCATCAGCTGTATTACCCTAAAGAGTATCTCCCAGCTCTTTTAGGAGATCTCCTTGAAGGCGGGTAAAATGTGCCAGGTAGTTGAGCGACCTCATGGAAAATGCCGCAGAACTAAATATGTGTTTCCCATATCTGTCCATCATCCTAGAATCTCTATTAGGAGGATGGACAGCCAAAGAGGTTTCCGACATCTCTTTCTTGGTGGCCGCCGCCGCCACCACCATGGCATCAACTGGGACGCCTTTTGTAAGAAAGGCCTTGTCGGTGGGGGAAGTAATAAATTTATTGGGCCTGCGTGGGACCGGTTCCACTAAGTCAGATGATTCCCACGCCTTTCGAGCAACCAGTTCCATCAGCTCATCGAAGGGTGGTGTAACTCAGGAGGTGGATGGTTGAGATCCGAAGGACTTCAGGAGAACCGACTCGTCCTCAGAAGAGGCAAGGGACTGCCAATCACCCCTCTGCCTTAAGATTTCCAATATGTCTGCGAAGGAGACATCTTCTGAGGGGGACTGTGGGGACCCTTCTGATTCCTCCAAGTCGGTATCCGATGTTAGAGATTCCTGTGGGGAATCCAAGTGCCTCCTCTTGCACAATTTCTTATTAGGGACTTCATCGGTAGGGGCGTCCGGTGAAGTTCCTAGAGAGGAGGGGCCACCCAGTGGGTATACCTGAGGCCCTGGATCTCGACGCTTTGTGGGGATCTGCGGGGAAGAGGTAGAATGAGGCCCCTTAGGGGAAGGGGAAGACAGATCCGAGGAGGTAGTGGTCTTGGCAGCCATGACCTTCCTCATGGCATCGAAGGCACCAGAATCCCGGTCCGAGAAGTCAGTAGGCTCCGAAGAGACCGGCAGCTCTCCCCGGACCGAGACCCCCCGCTCCAATCCAGAGGACGGAGCCGAAGCCACCTGCACTGAAGCCCTAAGTGGAAGAGAAGGAACCAAAGTATCAGTTCGACTCTCCACACCAGAGCCGGCGAGGGACTGTCGGCCCCGAGATTCCTCGGCCGGAACAGAGGAGATCAAGGTTGATGAAGCCAAGGGAGGAGGATCAAACCTCGGCTCCAAGGGTTCTACCAATATCGGTTCCGTCTGACCCGGCTCCAAATGCTCGATTGGCTTCGGAGGAGGAGGTGGAGAAGCCATGGGTGGCATTTCAGGCTTCGAAGCAGAGTGGCTCAAAGCAGATAGAAGAGCCTATTAACCACTCGGTCCAGATCCACATCGGAAAGCCTGGAAGAATGAGTCGAGGGATGGGTCGAAGGGGCCGAAGATGGAACCGATTGAAGGATTGGAGATTGAGGGGTCTCCAATATCGGTTCCACAACTGGACCCCGAGGCAAGGACTCAATACACCGCTCCAAGGACTGTGGAGCCGATGCACGGACCATGCTAGAGGAACTCGGAGCCGATGACTTGGGTTCCGAGGATCCTTTGGAAGACTTCGACCCCTTCGAAGCCTTGGAAGAGGTGTCAGCCTTATCTAAAGAAGCCTGAAATTCAGGCTTTAGGAGTCGGACCCTGGCGCTAAAGGAATTCCAGATAAAGCACACCTCTTGTAGGTGTACCGAGCCTAAGCAGTAGACGCAGGTGGAGTGATTGTCTGTAACAAACATTTTCTGACCACACTCACACCGTTTAAACCCTCTAACTGTATATATATCTATATATACATATATATATATATGTATATATAAAAACAACACACACAAAACGGCTGACAGAGCCCTGTCACACCCAAAGAAAGGCCAAAGGCCTGAAGAAAAGTAACTAACGGTTCTAGCAATCTAAACTAACCAGAATCCTAACACTATACTATTAAACTACCATATATATAATACTTAGACAAAAATTTTTTTAAGAAAAAAGAGATTATAATTAGAAATTTAAAGTCATTGGCCCAAGCTAACTCAGACGAGCTGTTGATCCGTTGCAGCGGCAAACTAGATCTGGGGATTCACAGCAGGCCATCGTGGGATATTCACTGGGTCTCGAGCTTCTCTGAGTCTGAGCTTCAAAAGCGGCCGATTCGGATCCGAGAGATCGGCTCCGACCCATGTGTAAGAACAAAACGGCGAGATAGAACAACTTCACATCTATCATTAACTAACTGGTTGATATGATTAGAAAAACTGAAAGCTGGATCTATCCATATACCCAGGTCCTTAAATGAATCTACACTTTCAATCACTATGTGCTGTATTAAAATATTCACCTGCCAATTTGTCACCCAAGTTTCATATGCTTAGTTTATTTATCAGCATATTATTCTCCTGTGTCCAAATGGTCACTTTAGTCAAGTTCTTTTGCAGACATGCCATATCTGTATGACATGTAATTAGTTTACCCATTTTAAGTCATCTGTATACAAACTACAAAACACCTCAAATGACAAAGACAGATCTGAGAGCTAGAATCTAAAGAAGTATGGGCCTAGGACAGAGTGCTGCGGGTTACCCTGACTGTATCCAAGAATTTCGCCTGTCCAGTTGCTGTATACTTGCCATGTCCTATTAGTAAGCCATGCAGCTATCCATCTTATCTAGAGTACATTGATACCTAGTTGTTCTAATTGATTGATCAGTGTTTTGTGTATGATCCTAGCAAATGCTGAAATTAAATCTATAAAAATTACATCACAGCACAAACTTTCATTCATGGCTGCTATAGAACATCATGTTACAGGTGGTAATAGATCTATTTTAAATATTATAGTGATACCTAGTTTCAAATTCCAACTTTTCCAATTCTGATAATAACTTATCCAATATTATCTTCTCTTATTATTTTTCCACAACATGAAAACAGACTTAAAGGTCTGTATGACTCTCGGCTTGTCCTACTCCCCTTTTTCTTAAAGACAGGATTTATAAGTGCATGTCTCCAATCTTGAGGAATCTCTCCATATTTATACAATATAGTAAATAATAGATATAATGGTACTGTACGCTCTTGAAGTGTTCTCAGGTCATTATCACTAATTCTATCTCATCCCTGTGCTTTGTTTGGATGCAGTTTACATAGTTATTTTGCAATATAATCTAATTTGATTTTCATATCTCGGGTTACATGGATGTCACTAGGACAACTTATCACCCCTTTGTGGAGCCAAACTGTTTTGCATAAGATGTTGTAAATGTATCGATAATCTGTTGTGTCTGAGAATAAATTTTAGAATCCACACACAGCTTATCAACTTGTACATGTTTTCACTTTCTATATCTTGTATAACTATAAAATGGTTTCCTACTATGTTCAATATCTATATATAATTTTTTTTCAAAAATTTCTTGTCTCACACTATACTTAATTTGTTTGTCCAACTTATTTCAATTTTCAAAATTGTAGTTCTGGAAAATTTCTCCTCGGGCCTCCTCTGAAAAAATAGGCTCTGTCCCTGTCAGACTTTACCGACTGGTAAAAATGTTAAATAAATAGTTCACTCTCTTTTCCATTTCTTATATTTTCTGTCTCTCACCTTAATCAAGTATAATGTTCTTATGGAAATACATCCTCCTGATGTTGTGTGCCTACATCCTGATGTTCAACATTTTTTGATTTTTTTTATTCAAACAAATTAACCTTTATAACCCCATGATCCCTATCATCAACAGTAGTAGAACTTGAAATGAAGCAACAGTAATTTCTTTAGGAAAACAAACAATGTTTAGTATGGGGTCTATATTAGTTCACAGAAATATGTATTCATCGACTACTTATTCATCAACGGCTAAACAGCAAAATTCATTACAGCGAAGTACATATTTCCCAGCGTTAAGAACCACTGGGTCATCACCACAACTTTGCTCTTTTCCCCCACCATAGTGCAATTTGGTAGTTGGTAATATATATTTGGGGGCCCCCACATTGGGAGGTGTTGGGGCAAAGGTCCCCCAGGTGGGTGGGTTTGATTTAGTGTGGTGTGTGTTTCATAGTGCTAGAGGGTGAGTGGTTCCTAACCCTAGGAAAAATTCCGTGCTTCATTGTAATGAATTTCACTGAATACATAGTCAACAAATAGGGTCTACTTCACGTTGTCGTAAGCTGACAATATAGAGTCTGGTATTGTCGGCAGGACAATATCGAAAGTGAAGAACATTGTGCAAGTAAATGGAAATCTCCATAAGGGGAGATTTCTGTTTACCTCAATGTAGTGCGGTCTCGGAGTTGGTATATTTAAGTAGGGGGTGTGGGGGGTGCAGGGGGGCTTGCCCCCCTGTCTACGCCATTTAGTTTTTTTTTTTTATGTTATTCAATGTTTACTTAATTGATCAATAAAGTTCGACCTTTATTGATTAAATTAAGTAAACTTTCGATAACGTGATATAGACAACAAATATGTATTCTTATGAATTAATATAGACTCCTATTATGTTCCATTTGAAGCAACTGCTGTTCTTGAACATACATTGTGATTAATTTCATTATTAAAGTTATTGAATTAATATTATTCCAATATGTTTCTGGTTAATTTAAGTCCCAGCCACTGTTATTCTTCCCTCCTGTGTTTCATGCAAGAAATGTATGTATTCCTCTGGGTCATCAGCACTGGACTTTGGTGGTCTATATACTACAGCAATTGTTATATGTTCCAGGATTATCTTTATTGTTACAGTTATACAATCTATAATATTGATGTTATCAATGAACCTGTAATCACAGGTCTCACAATTATCTTTAATCCCTATAAAATCACCTCTATCTGATTTTTTTGTTAGAAAGTCTGTTACAGTAAAATCAATTATACCCTGACAGAAATGGTTTCCAGCCAGTGTTCTTTAACTATGTTTCACAAACAATATAAGTGTTATGGAACAGATAAAAATGTCCAATAAAAAACTATGCTAATCAGAGATGCATCAAATGTCACTATCTGAAATGTTAAATTGTCAACTTTTTAAGAATCTTGCCTTGTGTTTGCCAAATATTGCAAAATATCTGCCACAAAAATTCTCTTCCCTGACCTTGACAGGTATACACCATCCTTTCAGAAAGTGTGTGCCCAAAACTAGGCTCGGATGCGCTACACATTTCCATTTTTTAATAAAATAAGACACTTTCATGTAGATATTTACCCAAATATCTTGTTATTCATGGTGACACGACTGTCTTTTCTATATGCGATCTGTACAAGCTATGCTATATAAGAGGGCTGTAGGTTTCCTACTAACAGTCCTTGCAGATGAGATCATTTGTACAGATATGAAAAAAAAAACAGATCTGTACTTCCTTACATAAGGCATTCTAAGACTTGCTTCATACCCTCTTTCTTTTGCTCCTGGCAAGCATAAACACTACTCTATGTTAATTATTTTCTCTGCAGATGTAAGTATCAGTTCTTCTAATAACTGCAACAGTATCTTTTCCGACCAGATTTGAAGTATCTTCAACTTCTAATTCAGTAATATCTGCAATATCAGTTGCTACAAAGGAATGAATTTCATCACCATTAGTCTTATTAATCTCACTGTTTTTATTGTTTATACATCTGCAAACATGCAATTCTCATCCAGCTGGCTTTGTACATCCACAACTTGAGCCATGTTGCCAATGTCGGTTTTCATCCTCTTTTTTCTTACAATAATATTCTTCAATCCTCACATGTTCAATTTTGATTTCTTTTTCACCTGCCTCTTGCCTGTTTTTTCTACCTTCTGTTTTGAAAAAATGATGCCTTTTTCAGTAGACTGAAGGTTTTCTAATAGAAGAAATGCATCATTGCCTGTAATCTGTGTTACATAACAAAGTAGTGTATTTTCAGTATGTATTCTCTTTGCTTTACCGACATTTATCAGTTTCTCTTTATTTGTTGTGAATTTCCTTTTTTCCTTTCAATATGCTCTGAATCCTCAGATTGCTGAATACTTGTATCCGGAATTCCAAAGCTGTCGGTGGCATTATATTGTTTTATAGGGGGGTTGAGTGATCTTCACAGACAATAGATACAACCTTTCCTAAATGTGTTCAATTTGCTCTTTGCCTAACATTATTTATCTTGTTAATCAAGTCATTAATATAACTGTTCTCCAAGCCATGCCAGCTGCACAAGTGCAATCATCAATAAGTCTAGACTTACTAATAATGGTAAGCAAATCATTCAACTTTTGCCATGAGGAACACAGATCACCAGTGTTAACGGGTGTTACCTTTAAATATACATGGCATTTATTACACTGGACAAGATATCTGTGCTTTAGAAAATCATCAATGGCATTCCCATTTAAGGAATCCATATTCAGCTGCAAATGAGAAGTTAAAGCAACTTCTAAGTGAAAAGTCACACAAACGATATACTACTAAATATTAAACTAAGTACAGTAAAACTGTTATTCTGACTGCAGAAGTTGTGAAAGTCACACAAAAGCTGGAATTCCTTTACAGGCAGTAGCTTCTACTCATTATTGTTCACAGTCGCACCTCTTTTTAACAGTAAAAATCAAAACATGACAAACCAAGACAGGGTTGTTTAGATAAGTTCTGGATTTATTTACTTACATTTGGTTAAAGCTATGTAGCCTAATGACCATCTACAGAAATAGTTGAACCTGATTAGTAATGCTTTCTGATTTACACTGTATGTATACTCATCAACCGAATGGCCGTGAGCAGAAAAGCCAGTTGTGAATGTATTTTGTTTACATTTTATTAGTACTAAAATAGTCCAATTACCACAAGCGAAAACAGATCAGCTCTAGCTGGACTTCCAGATTTACATTTTATTCAAACTCAGAAGTGCAACAGCTATGTGGAAAAACAAGTCAGTTACAAGTTTATATATTTACATTTTATTTATTTATACTCATTAGGCTGAAGGCCACATGCAGAAAATGTTCAGATGTGTGTTTGCTTATACTCAGTAACCTAACGGCCATATACAGAAATAGATCATTTATGCATTTACTATATGTATTTCATTTATACTGTGGACCAATAAAGGCAGCAGACACCAGTCTTAGAAAACAGTATTATTTAAGATACAAAAGAGCTTAAAAATGCTGGTAATTCTCAAGCTAAAGACTTAGGGTAACAGCAACCTCACAGTCAGTAACTTATCATCGTACTGCTGGGTTACAGTAAGCATCTCTCTTTCTCAGTAGTTAAGGAATCCTTTAACAGGAATAACATTATACCTTCTTCGTATCTTTTAACAGTTCAATTTGCCATCTCATTTCCAGAGCCACTGCTCAAAACATCAAATCCCATTTCACAACTGTAAAACAAATTAAATTCCCAATGGCCTTTCCTCAGCCCTCCTTTTATAATTTGAGTCATTAAAAAAAAGTTCTTATAAACACAACAAATGATTTCTCTCAAAGAAAATGTTCAACTAAGGTAAAGAAACATTCCGACTTAAAGAAACAGTGTTCATTATTTTACGGCATTCATTAAACATGAGAAGTTACCAATCTTTGGTTACTTGAACTTCACCATCTGGTGAGATCCATCATGCTGTACTACACTGCCCCCCTCCCCCCAAAGATTGGAGCCATCACTTTCATGTCCACTGAATGGCCTTATACGCCTTTGATAGGCCATCTGCATTGTGATGGATCAAACCAAGCCCGTCCGGTACTTTAAAAGGCTGTAGCCCACTAAACATAGATCTTGCCTTCTCCAGTCTTGCTAGAATGCTAATATTTCCTCAGTCTAAGCACTGGGCTACTGTCAAGGTCTGAAATGTCTTCATTGAGTTTTGGGACCAACATCAAGTGGATGTTGCTCTCACTTTTTGATTCTTGTTGTCCTTATTTTCAGTGATTTCTTTAATACTTTCTGTAGAGCCTTTCATTGTAACTTTGGCATTCTGTAAAGTTTCAAGTTAGCCTTGTCTGCATTTAAATTACCCTAACTTGAGTTACCCCTCCTATCCAAAACTGAGATATTCTTTGGTAATTTGAGAAAATGGCAAGCATTTCTTGTTGTGGAATTTTTTTTTCTTCTGTGTAAAGTTCCTGTATTTTGACTAAACACAAACACAGAGCTCTGTTCAAGGTTATCTTGTTTGTTACTATAAACAACCTCCTTTTCTTCTCCTTGATGTGGTCTTCCCTCTGTTTCACAGTGAAACAACACCACACACACACATATTCTTTCAGTATCCTTAGAGTTAGTTTGCTATACCCAATTTCTTAATGTAATGGTAAGGATAGTTACATTTGTCAATGACCAACATTCTACCATTTTAGTTTTATTATATCAACACTGGATCCTACAATAAATTAACTACAGTGCAATGGAAAAGTATTTGCCCCCTTCCTGACTTCTTATTTCTTTGCATGTTTGTCACACTTAAATGTTTCAGATCATCAAACAAATATAAATTTTAGACAAAGATAACCCAAGTAAACACAAAATGCAGTTTTTAAGTGATGATTTTATTTATTAAGGGAAAAAAACTATCCAAGCCTACATGGCCATATGTGAACGTTCATGGGAACTGGGTTTTTCCCAAAGGGGATGACGAGACATTTTTTGGCATGCCGAGAATGGTTTAAATCCTTGTTTATTAGGTCCATGATGATGTGTTCTATAGCTTTGCATATCAGACTTGTCAGGCTAAGGGGGTGATAGTTTCCAGGGTCTATAGTTGCTCCTCCTTTGTGGAGAGGGATGACTATAGCAATGCACCATTCAGTGGGGACAAAGCCTGAGGTGAGGCTGTGATTGAACAGGGCACACGTGAGGTGCCAGTTTACTCCGTAGTTCTTGTAGAACACAGCCAGGGATATTGTGAGGTCCCATAGAAGTTGTGTTATTGGCCTTGGACAGTCCTGTTTCAACCTGTGCCGCAGTAATACTGGGTGCCTGGCAATCTACTGGTATTGTGACTGGTCCTTTGGGGGGGGGGGGGGAGTTGGCACTGAATCTGTCGGCCAGTATATTGGCAATATTGGTTGCTCGGTATAGGTGGTACCATTGTGCAGTAGCTCAGAGCAAATCTGGGTATTGCCATGGAGGTACTTTACATAACTATAGAAGGCCTTGTGGTTATCTTTACTATCTGCTACAATTCTGTTTTCATAGCTAGTTTTAGAGGGATTTGATGAGGGATCTCAACTTTTTGTTGAAGCTGATAAGGGAGTTTTTCCAGTCTTGGGACTTCACCTTATTCCGCATCAGTTTCCACCTTCTGTTGTAGTTTTATTTATGGCAGGGGACCACCAGATTGGCTTCCTTTTTTTGGAGGAGAGCGTCTTGGTTCTATTGGGTATGACAAGATCCATGCATTTGTGTATGTGTTCGTACAGTGCATTTGTGTATGATTCGGCAGTCACGCAACTATTCTCCATATGCATGGGTGCCATGAAGTTAGCCACCTCTGTTCTTAAGAGCCCAAAGTTAGCTTTGGAGAATTTTTTCATGGTGTTACCTTTGCGGGGGTAGGTGGGATGTGGATTTCCAAGGTGATTAGTTTGTGGTTGGATGTAACCAGGGGGGAGATGACTATTGTTGTAGAGCAACAGTTGCCCATGTTATTAATGACCAGGTCAAGAATGTTGCTACCTCTAGTGGGGGTAAGAACGAGCTGGTCCAGGGCATTGGAATTAATGAACTCCAGGAAACGTCGGGCAAGTGTAATGGTACATGAGTAGTTTTCCCAGTTAATGGAGGGGTAGTTGAAGTCTCCCAGTATATGAGTGTGTTAGGATGGACCCTAGTATTCTCCTGGGTGCTTAGGAATGTGGAGTCAGTGTCTTGGGACATGGTTGGGGATCTGTAACAGGCTACGACCTGAATCGCTGTCTTACCCAATGTTAGCTGCACCTGAAGTATCTCTGATGCATTATGTTGGGCTACCACAGTCTGGAGGTGTGTGCATCCTTTATGAATATGGAAACATCACCACCTTTGGAGTTTCAGTCCAAGTTCTGGGGCCGAAAGGTGTGGAATGAGTTATAGCCTGGTATTGCAGGGGTGCTTTCTGCTGCCTTGAACCAGGTCTCTGTTACAGCACAAATGTCGATGTTCTCTATTTTAAAGAGTACTTCGAGCAAGTGCATTTTGAGATTTAGACTTCTAACGTTGAGCAGCATGACCCTCAGATTGCATTTGTAGCTGTTAGGGTGGTAATTTGGTCTTTGGAACACTGCCTAAAAAGGCACTATAGGGGTGGCAAGAGCCGTGGCCAGTGTCCAGAAGCCCAGGGGTGACAGATGCAGGCCATCTCTCGCAAAGCATCGAGGTCTGTCAATCATGTCATCCCAGGCAGACAGATACTGAATCCCCTTAGAATGACACCAGAAACTTAGCCAATTGTTGAAATCAATCATTTTCTACTTGTACTGTGGTATCATTCTGGGTGATGGTAGGATGCTGCTCAGGGCTAGGGTCGTACCCGGCTGGGCTACATAATCCGAGAGCTCCTCCATGTCTCTTTTCATGTAGTCCAGGGAGGTATGTCTCAGGTCATTCACTCCCACATGTACAATGACAGAGTCATATTTGTACATGTTGTTGAGGGACGCGAGTGCATGTGTTATATGGCGGATCCTGGCACCTGACAGGCAGCTGTTACTTTCTCCTTATTTAACCTAGTGAGTGGGACATCAGTGTGCCTCACTATCGCGTCACCTATGACTAGTGTGCTGGGCATGCTGTTTTGCCTTAGGGGCTTTGGTTGAGTGGCAAACTGTTTAAGAGAGTTATGTGTCTCGTGATTCGTGTTGTGTTGTGGTGGTTGAGTGCATTTCTGCCTTGGAGGTCTCTGCTGTTTGGGTAGATTTTTATTGAGCGCCTCCGTGAAGGTGGGTGTGTGGTTTGTGTTTTTATGTGAAGACAGTGCTGGTTTGTGTTCTGGAGGGCTGTGTGTTCCATGTGGTGTGGTGCAAGTGGTGACCTTCACCTCTTGACCAGCTATTCCAGTCTTGGCTGGAGAGTGCGCGGCTTCCAATTTGGATATATAAGTGCATCTCTCGCAAGGAGTGTTGGAAGTTAAGAGGAGAGAGTTGTCGGTGTACATGAGGTAGTTGGTACATTGCCTCAGGATGCCCAAGTTCACCAGGTTAACAGGAGAAAGCACAGGGAACTGACCTTTAGACTTGCCTGGAGGGTTTGGCATTAATAATAAGTACTGGAGCCGTTTCCTTGTAGAACTTTTAGTGCTGGTAGCACTTTCATGTGCTACAATAATTGCTGCAAGAAGTCTGGTATGGTAAAGTGCTAGACTAATAAGCTAGTAAAAGTGCAGGAGAGGAGACAACGAGCAGATCTAAGGGTCATGGTAGTAATACCATCTCCCCAGCTCTGGCAAATAATGCCTCTTTTTATCATTAACTCTGCTGTTCATTGTAGTTTAAATCAATAACATACTTTGCAATCCACATGTATGGTGCTCTTAAATACACATCATTGGCTGCCCATGACATGGAAATATTTCTCACTGCAGTCCAAACTGTCTGATACAATTGGCTCAGTCCAATACCAGTGATCATGAATGAATTATCACTTGTAATCCAGTGGATAAATGCTCCTGTTCTACTCGGTCCTCTTCTTATTTCTTAAACACTCTAAGATACCTTCCCCAAGTATGTTATCTCAAAATGAGTACTAAGATACTTTTATTTTTTTTTTTTTACAACTAAAAATAAATTTACACAATGCATATGACTGAAATATTCCGACTGAAATGTTATTCTTTTAATGATTTTTGTCACATCAATTATTAATAAATTACATTCATATTTTAATCTGAACAAAACCTGAACAAATAAAATACCATGATTAAAAAAAGGTGAATAACTGTGCTGCACTACTGAGAATCCTTCTTTACCACTTTGACTCCCTCACATTTATTTCACATTTATCTCTACCTCACATAATTTAATGTTTCTTGAAATATCTTAGCCATGGTGGCCACCTCTTCATAGAACTGGTTTTCCCTAGTCTCTTTCCTCTACTTTATTAAATTCATCTACTCCTGTAAGCTGGGGGGGGGGGGTCTTTCCTTTTCCACTTCCTTATTACTTTTATTTGCATAATATTTTTTATTTACTTTTATTTACATAACTATATATATATATATATAAATAATTATATATATTTATATGAACCTTAATATCTTTTCAAATCATGCAATCCTAAACCATTTTGTTCTTTTGGAAGGATTGACTGGGTTTAGTCCAAAAAACGTATCAGTGGAAACCCATGGAGAAAAGCTTCAACATATTACTAATATTTTTAAACAGTCATATGCATTCATTTGCTAATTAAGTTACATTCATATGAAATAAAGGCAACTATTACAGTATATAAAGATGATTATGCATTAGTAGATGTTGAACATTGAGCATCTGAGTTAACAGATTGTGTGATTTCTTCATTAACTATAACTTGGTTTCTGTCCTAATCAAAGTCCCTCATCAAGTCTTTCAGCCTCCCTATCACCTTAATCTCTTGGGGATACAAAACACTTGTGCCATGTCTGAAAAGTAAATATAGAGTAGAGTATGCTAATATATTAGTTCTATGTCCTTTTCAAAATCCTCTTCAGGATTTGATAATGTGACAATAACATCATCTGTGTAAAATGCCAATTTCAGGTCCAAAGTCCCCCATCTGTTGAGATTCTCTAACTATACAATAATAATAATAACAGTAGTAGTAATACCCACTTGTTAGTCAGGTATACCCTCTGGATGCACAGTCCCTTATTAGGTGCAACTCAGGAGCAACATCTGGTTAAGTAACTTGATCAAGGTCACACAGTAGGTAAATGAGGGCTGAGGGAATCAAACCTGTAACGCATGAACTATAGCTCACAACATTAACCATCTGTGTCAAATGCCAATTCAAACAATAATGTGAACAGCAAGCAACCCTGTCTGGTACCTCTATGTGATTTAATCATTTTATTTTTGTCTCCAAATCGATATAAATATCAATAAAAAAATAAAGAATTTAAGAAATAATTTAGCTCCAAACACTACAAAAACATATCACTCACCCTGTCAAACGCTGTTTCTGCATCTAGGGAAATCAAAACTACTTCCTTGGTAATTTTGGAGGCATCTTGTGCTGTCATAAAGAGTATGTAATATGTTGCCAGATGTCTGTCTTTATGTTACAAACCAGTTCTCATCTGTATCCATCAGTTTTTCAACAACAGGTGTCAACCCCATCTGCTAAAATAATCATAAAAGCTGCATTAGTCATGGTGTAGTACTGTAATAGGCTAATATGAAGCTGGTAAAGTTGGATCTGCCCATTTCTTTAGCTATCACCTCTATTACTCCCTTTATCCCAAAAAAATCTGGCATGATCTTGTTTTTAGGATCAATTTAAGAAATAACTATTACTTTACTAATTTATCTCCCCCCAACCACCACACTTCAACTGGAATCCTGTCTATTATAGAGGACTTTACATTCTTATGTTTGTTTATCACCTCCCTCTCTTCATTGTGCAATGTTAATCACCAAAAGTTCTGCCATACTCTTATTTTGAGGAGCTGCACGTTGGTCAGATCCTTTCTATTTTTCTTTGCTTTTCATCAGTTCATTGATCTCCCTTCTATAACTCTTCATATTTTCCAAACATAATCAGTTGCATTCTGTGCCATCTCAATACTACCTTCCACCCTTAATTAAAATAATGTCCTCTCTGCTGGTATAAGCCTTGCTGCTAATAATTGTCTTGAGAGTTCACCTCATAATTCCTTTACTGCAACCTTTTCGTGATGGTATCTTCTCATCATCTCTTTGATTTTCTTATGACTCACTCAAATAAGTCTCTTCCTCTAAAAATAGCTTTCCTCACTGCATCTCTAATTTTATTTTTACTGTTCACAACCTTTCTTCTCTTTCTTGCTTCCCGTTCTCCTTTTATATAACATCTAATCAGTCTTGAAAACTCTCATTTAACCTGTGTATTATCTTCTGAGTCATCCAGAATTTTCAATATAACGTCTTCCTACCACTACTCTCAATTCATATTTTGCAGATTTCTAATTAGAAATCTCCAGTGGACCTCCTTCTCCCCTTCATCCTGTGGCCTATCCTGTGGCCTAACAGCACTGACAAAAGTGTGGTCCAAAAAGAGAAAGTGACTTGCTAGCAGATCAACAAAAATACCCCTATGTTTCCTTAACCATTATCTTATTCTTAGACAGCTTCTGCATTTAAAAGCAAAAAGGTGTAGACTGCATCTTGCTTATTCTTTCTCTTCTTCCATACAGTATAAAAGGCAAAAGAGTTGAGGAGGTATTTAACATTCTTCTCAACCTTGGAAATCTTGGTATTTTCCCATATTTGCCAATGATATCCTCCTCCTAAAAAATCATGGTCAGGTTTTCATAATCACAATCACCCCCTTTTTGCCCATTTTCTACATGAGGTCTGGGTGTGTGTCAAGTGTTTTCATCTCTCAGCTCATTGCCACTCTCTTACCTTGTTCAACAGTCATGCTGGACTCACAGGTCTTCTCCATCTCTCTATGCTGAATGTCCTTGTTTCCTTTTGCATTCCTACTGTCCCTTTCAAATCTTCTTCACCAAATCATCTGATTTTCTGTACATGTGTCCCAAAAACCATAATCTGTTCTATTTCTTCTATGCAACTGTAGGTTCTCTAGCTTCTGCTCTAATAACATAATTTCATCTGTCGCACAGTATGAATCATACCATCCATTTCAGATACTTCATCTATATTACCTCTAGCTTCCTCAACTGCTCTGCGTCCACTGTCCAGGTTTCTGTAACATACAGTAGTACTGGCTGCCACCTCTGTTTTATATGCCTAACTTTTCAGCCTGTTTGGCATTCTTCTGTCAAAAACTGCCTCTGACAAACTGCAACAATTGGATTACTCTAGCTTTGACTTCCTTTCTCCTAAGCCATCCCTCTCAAATACCTGAAGCAGCTAATCTACTATTTTTCCTTCTATCTCAATGTTCAGCTTCTTCTGATTTCCTCACTTTCTGCAATGGCACTTGCCTTGTCTATAATAGGCTTCATCTTATGTGTCTTCCATTTTGTATCCTAGTGTCCTATCATTTGCTAAAGTTCCAGTTCAGATTCTGCTTGCAATGCTACATCATCTGCATACAGCAGCTTTGTTCATCTGCCCCTCTGTGACCTATCTGCTAATGTAATCCATCATCGGCATGAACAGTAGTAGGCTTAATGCTAAACCCTGTTGTACAACCACTTTTACTGATAGCCCCTCTGCAAATCCAAACACTGTTCATGTTTGTGACACCTGCACTAATACCACTAATGTTTCCTGGACTTCAAACAATTTGAAGACTGCCAAATCAGCTTTCTTTGGGCCTTATAGGCTTTCTCCAATTCTAGGAATGCCTAGTTGGACCCTTTCTTTATCTCTAGCTTCTTCTCCTTTATCTCACTGCAAACACCAGATCAGTTGTGCTGAATCAGGACTGCTCATCTCCCATCTTATTGTCTATTACTCTATGTATTCATTATTAATTTGCCATCTCCAGTACTTCCATGCAGAGTGACAGGTGTTTGAGAAGTCTACACTACCTACAGTCATTTAAGTACACCTTTCTCAACATATTGCAATGTGTACTCTTAGGAGCCTTTTCTCCCCCAATTCACTCAATGTCTTGTTCATATCTGCCCTGCCCTCATCTGAGCCTGATATTAGGCTCCTCTATCTTTTATCCTCTTCTTCCTCTTTAATGTTGCAATTACCTAAAAGTATCAATATTATCAAAACTCCTTTCTGGAATTGCATTATTTGTAACATTATATTCCTTGTATCTCTTAACTTTGGATAGACTGTACAACACCAGTGTAAATCTAATACCTTTACAAGTCCCCTTATAAGCTGCATAACATCCATGTTCATCTGTTAAGATATCTTCTGTAAAAGCCAACATCCCCCAGTCTAATAGGACAACTCCCCTTTTCTTATTTCTCGATACCTAGGTTGCATTGCAATCTTATAACCCCTCATTGCCAACTTCTTGTGTTCGGCCACATCTAGATGCATCTCTTGTAGGAATACCACTGTGGCTTCTTATGCTAATAAAGCTGGCCAGAGGAGAGGCATATGCTAATTATCCATGCCGTCACCTCCCCCCTTAACAGTCTCCAAGAAGGCATCTACGCACAAAGTGATTCATGAAATCACTAGGATATTTAGATGAGCATGGCCGGCTCCACCATGTCACAGTAGTTGGCCATGTTTATCTACCTGCATTTAAAATAGTATGGGGATTGTGGGTGGGGGAACCCAGTAGCTACCTGGAATACTACACTTGCGCCATAACTGTGCCAACAGCAGTACAGGGATGGGGGGAGGGGGACAAGCCAACAGGGAGTACTGTAAATTCTTGTACCATAACAGCACTTAAACTCAGAGAAAAGAATGGTGGGCACACACACACGTGTGAATTTAAATATGTACTTGTGTGTGTGGGTGACTGACTGGGGGATATTATAGCAATAACCCACGCCTGGGTGTGGGTAATGCTGGATTTACCCACGGTTGGCGTGGTTTGGTCCCGAGGGCGAAGCCAGAGGGACCAGACAAAGCCAACCGTGGGTAAATCCAGCATTACCCACACCCAGGCATGGGTTATTGCTATTATACAATGACATTATTTAAGAAAAATAATAATTACTTTTCTTAAATAATGGCATTGTATAATGCCTCCTTGCTGCCCTTCCGCCGCTGTCTGTTATTCGTGGCAGATCTGATGTACTGCGCATGCATAAGCCTACGCAGTACATCAGAGCTGTGGGCAAAAGCAACGGAGATCTTCTCCGTTGCTTTTTACTGTTTCGCTATGTTAAATGGGTTTAACATAGCGAGACAGCTTTAAAATAAGCAACGGAGAATCTCCGTTGCTTATTTTAAAGCTGCCTCACTATGTTAAACCCATTTAACATAGCGAGACAGTTTTGAAAAAAGCAACGGAGAAAGCAAGATCTCCGTTGCTTTTTACACACTGCGTCGCTATGTTAAAGGAGTTTAACATAGCGAGACAGCTTCAAAAAAGCAAGGAACATCTCCGTTGCTTTTTTTAAACCTGTGTCGCTATGTTAAACTCTTTTAAAATAGCGAGACAGTGTTTTAAAAAAGACTTATACTAATGGAAAAAGTCCGGGTGACCGGACCTTTTTCCATTAATATAAGTCGATTTACAATGTGCACGCTGGCAAATCAGCTTGCACGTTTTAGAATATTAATGGGGGGTCATGGTATAATAATGTCTACCCAATGGGGTCACAGCACTTGACTACTGCAAGGTGCATATCTGCATGTCATTGTAGTAACCGTGATTAGAGATATGCAAATTAGTTAAGGTCTTTCCTCATTGTTGCCAACAAGTTTCTGAATTGCAAAATATCACATTATAGGAACAAGTCATAGGTCTCACGCGGGGCCCTTTCATGAATCCCAAAGTGTGTGTTCTGTATAAACATGATCTTTCTATTCTCTGTATACACTGAGATATAACGCAAAAATACAATATTTTTTTCATTAACATTGTGGATAAAGCTACTCAATTAGCTTTGCATGTAAAAATTCAATATAAGGTTGTTTTATAGATACTGTGTCACTAATAATAAATAGCATCTGTGAAAATTTCATAAAAAATGACGCACCATTTTAGAGCTACAAGGTTTTATGTACAAACAGAAAAATAGTCAGAAACTACTGTTCATTTGGAAAATGGACAGCTGTTAAGGGACTAACAGAAACTGCACTACAGTCAACCATAATATCATAATATGATGAAATCTGAACGGAAGAATTTGAAAAAAATAATTGCAACATTATATGTATTTCAAAATATATTATTAAATGTTTACAATAATTTGTAAGCCTATGTGGTAGTCATATTTCTGATGTCATCTCATGCCATGCTATCTAAACCCATCCAATTAGAAGTAGAATTTAACTATCATTAAGAGTTGTATAAATCATGAAGTGATTATTTCCAAGATTTGGGAGTATACATTACAAAAAAACATCCAGATTAAGTCATTCTTAGTGCCCATGACTTCTTGAGTTTATCTTGCAATGTCGTTTATAGAGGTATGAATTTGAAACTTTCCCAAAAGCCACAAAAGTATCTTTTTGTGCTTAACTGGCAAACACTGAATTTTATTAAAGATTAAGAAAAAAATGTTGCTTTTTTCATTCGTCTGAGATGCACATTTTAAATTGGCAAACTAGGTGAAATACAGTTCCGATGCATGCACTAAATTTAATCTTCCTGATTAAGGAGTATGAATTCAGTATGTCTTTTTTTCTTGAAGTTAAAGCCTGAGATAGTAGTTGAAAGAATTTTACTTTGGTTTTTCATCATAGGTATCAGAGGAAAATTTATTTTTAATAATATTCCATATTATGTTAACCGTGAGTACGTACCCCATTGGCAGCAACAAGGCTACATGAAACTTTAAGGACATCATTTTTTTTTTTTTGAGATATAGTCCCAACACCATCTTCTTTTGGTGTATGGGGAAACATGGCAAGTCTACAGATGATATTCTTAAACAACTAGTAGAATTTGAAAGACAAATATATAGCAATGCCCAGAGAGGAGGTGTTTCAGAGACAAAAGCAACATGGTTGTTTTAGGGGAAAAAAAGTAGCATGGTAAGAAGCAAAAATAAATGACTACACACAGTGATAGGGAAATTAAGTTCCAGATGTAAATGAGACCACAAATATGCAAAAAATGACAGAAGAGTAAATATGCAAAAAATTATGTGATCAACCAGGACTGCATAATTCAGAAATGTATAAAGGAGGTGTGCCACTCTGTGGCCATCACACACCCTGAACATTAGGAATTACTGGTGTGTGGAATACTATAATGTATGCAACAGCAGCAGTTATAGCAAAAGAGCACATTCTAGTGGCTGTTCTTGGTGCCAGTGCCTGTCATGGTACCCTGTATTTCTCCATGCCAGTGCAGATGGTACAGTTAGTGCCATTCATCCACAAGCCCAATTTTCCCATTTTTGCACAAGGGAAAAATCAGAGTGTCACTTCAACAGTGGCAATCATCTATAGCCACGGATCACACCTCCAGGTGTCTAACCCTGCCATGGTTGTACTTCCACACAACAGACTGATATGCACACTAACACCCATGGCCAATTTAGTGTTTCCAATCCACCTACTGCATGCATTTAGAATGTGGGTGGAAACACATGTGAACACAGGGAGGGCATGCAGACTCTGCACAGAAGGCAACCCAGCCAAGAATCAAACTGGGGAACCTGTTGCTGTGAGGCAACAGCACTATCTGCTGCACCCGTCTGCCACCCAACAGTTAGCACCTAAGTTATCACACCAGCAGATCATGGACCATTTATTTGCGGTTAGAGATACCACGAGACCTTGTTGAACTGTGTTACCCACTTGCAGAATCAAGGGAATATGTAAACAGCCCATCCCAATTAATACTAAGGTATGTGTAGCTTTGATCATTACCACTACAGGGGCCTTTCAGTGACTTGCAGGAGAGACAGTAGGAATTTCACAAGCATCAGCTTTACATATCCTACACCAGTTTTTCAGCATTATGCTGCAGAATGTGGAGAAGCATATGTGGTTCCCAAAGACTGCAGAGGAGAGAACCACCAGCATGCAGACATTCTGCATTGACAACTTCCCTGATGTCCTGTGAGCCACTAATTGCACACTCACATTGTTATCAAAGTTCCATCTGGTCCATAGGGTGTTAGATACATAACCAGAAAGGGTTTTCACTCCCTCAACTACCAAGTGATTTTAAGTGCCCATAGTATCATATGTAATGTTTCCATGTACAGCCTAGAAAGTCCCATGATTCTCATGTGAAACACATCTGACCTATACCTGCATTTCCTGAGGGGTGATATTCCAAACGGTCATCTATTTGGTAGGCACACATGCAGTTGACTACACAGTCACCATGTAATAAGATAGCAGGCCATGTATAATGGTGCCACCACTGTGTGTTACAAGGGATGTTGGAACCATGGATGATGACCCCCCCTGACAACAGCCAGGTATAGCAGAGATGGCATACAATACTATCCACACAGAGTGGTGTGGAATGTGTTTTCAGTCAACTTAAGGGTCACATCTGCTGACTAGTTGCATCTGATGGGACACTGCAACCAGATGCTGCATAACATGGTAGAGCAGAAACATACCATACCTGTTGGAGCATGGCAGCCAGCCAGAAAACAGTCAGTCAGTAGCAGGACCCCATGTGAGGCACAGACAGGCACATTTTTTTTTACAGCACTGGCGAAAAGGCACCATCTGGTCCAAAGCAAAGAGCCATGACATAGACAACACAAAATAAAATGATACATGCATTATCAAATCTGTCTGTGCAGTACAGTGCAGTGCATGGACAGTCCAAGCTGTGCTTTAGACATAACTTTAGCCACACAAGTTAAGGGATGGGCAGGGGACACAATCATAATTTGCACAGGTGGGTGGACAAAGCGGCAGATGACAGTCATGTTATCATTAAGGCCAAGGTCATGGCAGATGGATATGACAGACATAGTCTGGTAGCACTTTGTGGTGAGACAGGAATTACATCCTCCAGTAGCAGAGTGGGGCTGCTATATTGCAAATGGTGATGTGTACTGCAATGACCTGCGTTCTTGAAGCATGATGCTATCCACGGCTTTTAGGGTGCAGAATTATGGGAGCTTACATGTGTACCATGATGGGATGCCCTATGTCAACAGTTACTGAATACATGTTGTCCATGACCAACAGGATGACCACATGTAGGTGTGGTGCCCTGTCTACCTACATGATGTAGAACTTCAAGTGTGTGCAGCTTGGTGAGGGGTCCCAGAGTTGGCTCCTCAGCAGTGTTAGTGGACAAGTTTGTAAGACCAGACATAGAAAGCCAACAGAAATCCTATCTCAGGAGCAGACTGTTTCATCTGGGCATCCCTGGCCTATGACCAGCCACCTTGCATATGGACCCTTTCACAGCCATGGACAACAGGGTACCACAGAGACAGTGTGGTAACCATTTGCCTCACAGATCCACCAATGGATGTAGTGTTAGCCACCAGTGACTTGAGCAGAATTACATACTCCCTCTCCCTGTACTCCATGCCACTGAGCAGGTGCTGCACATTATCCTGCAAGCCATGCACATTCACCATCTCTGCAATGTTGTGAGTAGCAGCAGTCTGTGCCTGGATCACTGACCTACATGCACAACCTATAATTAATGGTAATTCGTCATCCATGTCCAGCCATCCATCCATGCGAAAGACCTGGAGTCATGGCAGCACTGCTAATCATCATGCCTGCCCTCTGTAGGCTGCACACACACATATAAGAGGCAGTGTGGTTCACAGATGTCATCTGTGCTGGAGACTCCTGTGAAGCCTGGGTGGGGCTCTCAGTTACAGGATGTCCACCAAACAAAGGTGCAGGTGGGGCTTCAATCTGTCCCTGCACAGGCTCTTTATATGTTTGAGGTATGTGTGAGCTCTTCAATGTTAGTGCGTCTGTTAGTGTCACTCTTATTAGACTATGCCGTGTAAACATTGCCATCATGGTCAGTCACAAGTGACCTGCTATCAGGCATGTGCTGTCCTGGAACAACCCCCCCCCCCCAACAAGCATGTTACAGGACAGAATCAGAAAATACTGTATGGATGCATATATTCTTGTTGTGCAGGGCACTGCAGTTACAGACCACAGGTGACTGGAGGACAGATGTGTAGAAGCCTTGTTGAATAATCCTCCCTCACAAACAGCGCACTCTACAATATCATAAGATCATAGGAGGTTATTAGGCTAATGGCCTTGGGGCCCTTACAAGCCTAGCCAAGAGTTTATCATGAAAAATAGAAACCTCCAGTCAGCACCTGTCATCCCCGTCAATAAGGGACACAGGTTTGTGGTTTCCCATCCACTCATCAAGGTTGCACTTGAAGAGGGTCAGCAAGGTACTCTGACATATATGGGTAGTCTATTCCAGAGATGGGGCAGCCTCTAAGACAAACCTGTCTCTTCAGCTGGTATTGCTGATGACACATATTAGATTTAGGCCTTTCGAGTAGGTAATGCACGAGGAGTTAAGACTTACAGATATGGAAAATCTCTAGTAGGTCAGGATCCGATATTTCTTTGTAGACGAGACACAGATCACCTCTGAGCAATCTATATAATACCGAGTAAAGTGATAGTGATTTGAGTCTGTCCACATAGGACAGGTGTTGGGAGGCCATGGATTCTCTTTGTGAGATATTTCTGTGGCCTTTCCAGTTGGTGCAGTTGTTTGGAGAGGTACATACCAAATGGGGCATTATACTCAATTACTGGCCTAAAGAGGGAGGAGTACAGAGGTGATAACCTCATTTTTTTCTGGATGCAGTCCCTTTACTTATGAGATGAACCAAGAAAAAGGCTTTGCTGACCACTTTCACTACATAATGGTTGAATGTGAGATTGTTGTCAATCTGAGTACCCAGGTCTCTCACCACAGGTTGTGTGCTTTGGGGGTTGCCGTTGATGCGGTAATCAGTGGGGGCCATGTTTTTGCCAAATGGTATGATAATACATTTTTTTTTAATTTAACTTACAGCCATGATTTTAGCACCAGTCATTTGTTGCAGTGAGACCCTCTTGCAGTATGTTATCATCATTTGGGGAGTCAATGACAGCAACCAACTTACACTCATCCGCAAACTTAGTCAGCCAACAGGCCTTTTGTCTTTGCCTGGATCTCTGAGAAGTAGATGCCAAAGAGTAGGGGTCCCAGGACAGATCCCTGGGGAACACCACTAGTGGCAGGTCTGCTGTTGGAGGTGGAGGTGCCTATTTTGACCTTGTAGGTCCTATCGTTAAGCCAGTTGGCCACTCACCTGATGAGACAGGGATTTACTCTAGGTTGTGTTAGCTTTTCGATGATGCCCGAGTGGGGGATTGTGTCAAAGGCCTTGGCCAAGTCAAGATAAGCTGTGTGTACTGACTTTCCCTCATCCAGGGCCTTGGCGACAGTCTCAAAGAAGTCAACCAGGTTCAACAGGCAAGATCTTCCCTTGACGAATATGAACTGGGTGGGGTCAAGTGCTTGGTGATTGCCCATGTCCTTGTTTATAAGATCCATAATAATAAGCTCCATGGCTTTACAGATCAGACTTGTCATGCTAATAGGGCGATAGTTTCCAGGGTCAGTAGTGGCACAACCTTTGTGCAAGGGGATGACAATGGCAGTTCTCCACTGGCTAGTATTAGCAATATCATGGCTAATACTAACCTGTTTTTTCCTTACAGACTCATGCAGTCATCAAGAACCCAGCTCCACATCCAGGTCACCACTGTGTGCGAGGATCCAACCCATTCTCCAGAGAGGGGCTCTAGGAACTCCTCCAACTCCATTAGCAGTTTCCATGTTGTTAGCCAACATCCTTTGGTAAGCATGGCCTTGGCAATGCCCTGTTCCTTATTCTTGGCATGCAATAGCATAATGCTTACCCACGGTTACCCTCTGTTAAAGCAGATGAAGACTCCTGTTACTGCCAACAAGTACAGTTGTGTACACTTACCCATAAATGTAGATGTTTGAGTATATTCACTGTTGCAGTCATCACATTTGGGTTATCCCTGCCAGGGTAGCCCTCGGCCGGCCCGAATACCAGAGGCTTAGTATTTCTGCATCGGTTGCTGTTGCTTCAGCACTGACGTCAGGTTGTCAGTAGTATAAAGTAAGGCAGCCGACACCATTACATCAGTTTTTCTTGCTCTGTCAGGAGCCCCTAAGTGGGAGCCAGGATATGGTGAAAGAACTCCATAGGGAGAAAGTAAATACCAAAAAGTTCCTTGTAAGGAGAGAGAGAGAGAGAGAAAGAAGAGGGGGATGGAGGGAGGGAAAGCAGGACTGCAACAGTGAATACACTTGAACATCTACATTTATGGTAAGTGTACACAACTGTACTGTGTTCTTCGTGTTTCACTGTTGCAGTCATAACATTTGGGTTGATTCCCAAAGCTGAGGAAAAGGGTGGAGGCAGTCAAGGAGACAAGAGGCTGGGTAGGATGCCCACCAAGACTGCAGTGGCAAAGCCTGCCCTGGATATGGAGAAGATAGGCAGGTGGTAATGCTTGGTGAAAGTGTGAACAGATGTCCAAGTGGCAGCTTCCAGGATGTCCCTGTGGGGACTCCTCTGAGGAAAGCTGCAGAGGTGGAGGCTGCTCTGGTTGATTGAGTCCCAATCTCCGTAGGGGGAGGTTTTCCATGTTACTTGTAACAGAAATGGATGCAGTGTGCTATCCATTTGGAAATGGTTTGTTTGGAAATGGCTTTGCCCTCTGCCCCTGCAGCAAAGCTGACCAGTAATTGATCAGTCTTTCTGAATGATTTAGAACAGTCTAGATAGAATCTGAGCTGTCTGTGCACATCTACAGAGTGCAGGATCCTTCCCCCCTTATTTTGTGGGTTAGGGAAAAAGGTGGACAAATGAATGGATTGGTTGAGAGCCACACTAGACACCACTTTGGGCATGAAGGATGGGTTAGTCCTGAGGGACAGCCTGTCAGCATGGAAGATGATGAAGGACTCTACAGCCATGAGAGCTTGTAGCTCGGTGACTCTTCTGGCTGAAGTGATGGCCAGAAGAAAAGCCGTCTTCCAAGAAAGAAACTTTAACTCTGCTGTAGATGCTGGTTCAAAAGTGAGCAGGGTGAGCTTTTCCAACACAAAATTTAGGTCCCAAGCTGGGGTAGGTGCTCTTCTGGGTTGCCTCAAGTTGCTAGCCCCTCTTATGATCCGTTTGATCAGAGGGTGTGAGATAAGGGTTGCTCAGTGTGGAAATGGAGCAGAGATAGCAAAGGCATGAATTTTAATAGAGGAAAAGGAGAGACCGGTGTGTAGCAGGTCAGATAGGTAATCCAGGATGAGAGGTAGGGAGGGCTGTGCTGTATCGGCTCCCTTAACCTGAATCCAGGTGCAGAATCTTTTCCATTTGTTAGCATATGACTTTCTAGTGCTAGGGTGTGTAGCCTCACGTATAACATCTAGAACCGGTTTACTGAGATTAGCAGATCGATCAGTGGTCAGGGAATAAGCCAGGCTGCCAAATTGAGGGTCTGCAACTCAGGATGCATGAATTCGCCTTCCCTTTGGGTCAGGAGGGTTGGGGTCGGAGGGAGATGCCATGGTGGCAGTGTGGACAGGCTGCGCAGCAGTGGGTACCAGTGCTGGCAAGGCCAGTCTGGAGCAATCAGAATTGTTTTTGGTTTTTCCTCCCTTATTTTAAGCAGTACCCTGGTGATGAGAGGTAGTGGGGGAAATGCATAGACCTGGAGACTGACCCAGGGGAAGGATAGGGCATCCACTTTCCAAGCCATGCAGTGATGCTCCCTGGTGCAGAACTTGCTGAGCTGATGGTTGGTGTGGGAGGCAAAGAGGTCGACTTTCGGAGTTCCCCTATTTCTGAGTTATTAGGGTGAAGGTTCTTTGGTCTAGCTGCCACTCGTGTGGGTCCAGAAGATTTCTGCTTAAGTGGTCTGCCAGAGAGTTTAGAGAGCCTGGAAGGAATTGTGCTAACAGGTGGAGTTGCATGGCAGAGGCTGTGTGCCAAAGGGTCATGGCCAGCCTGCATAGAGGGTAGGAGTGAGTCCCTCCCTGCTTGTTGATATACCATTTCACAGTGGTGTTGTCTGTTTTGATCAGGAGAGCCCCTGGGGAGAGAAGGGGCCTAAAAGCTGTCAATGCATGGTGGACAGCTAACATCTCTTTTTTGGCTGATGTGCAGATGGATCTGCTGTGGGCTTCATTGGCCCTGTATGCACCTGCCATCCAGGTGTGCACCCCAGGCATAGTCTGATGAGTCTGTGGTGAGGGTCTGGGCAGCGGGGGGTGGTGAGAAAGGTAGTCCCTTGTTGTGGGAGCATGCTGTTGCCCAAAGAAAATCTTTCCTTAGGCAAGGTATCACTGGTATAAGATTTCATAGGTAGGTACTAGGCTATTGGCCCTAGGGCCTATATAAGCCTAGTCAAACAGCACCCTGGCTTTTGCCACCCAAGAAAATTATTTTCCTGTGCCCCTGTCAAGCAGAGCCACAGAAGTGATCTTGAGAGTGTTGACACCAAAGGCTTTTTAGGTACCATTGAGGTTTACTCATATGCAATCTGGCATATGGAATGAGTAGAATGCAAGATGCCATGAACCCCAGAGCTTGCAGGATTTTCCTTGCAGATAACTGGGGTCTGGTGGCTAGTTGAGAGAAGTAGGCTGTGAGGCAAGTTTGCTTTTCTGGTGTAAGGAATTCCATCTGGGATGCTGTGTCTAGGCTTGCTCCCAGGAATATAATCCTTTGGGTGGGTACTGGTTTGGATTTCTTTTCACTGATCATGTACCCTAGGGAGGTCAGTAGGGACTTTACAAAGGCCAGCTGCTTGAACAACTTTTCCTTACTGTCTGCCGGAATTAGGCAGTTGTCTAAGTATGGGTAAATTTGGATATTCCTTTGTCTGTAAAAGGCAATGGCGGGAGCCAGACATTTTGTGAAAACTCTAGGAGCAGTAGATAAGCCAAAGGGAAGTGCAGAGATCCTGCACCAAAACGTAGATCTTTCCTGCATGATTCCCTGATAGGAATGCGGAGGTAGGCCTCTTTTAGGTCTAGGGTGGCTAGCCAAGCATTCTTGGAGAGCATGGGTAGCAGTTGCTGGAGGGTGAGCATTTTGAATTTTGGTATCACCAGGAAGATGTTTACAATGAATAGTTCGAGGATGGGGCACCAGGTGCTCTCTTTTCTGGGTACCAGAAAAAGTCTGGAGTAGAAACCTTGGCGTGTCTGTTCTGTAAAAACGAGCTCTATTGCACTCAGAGAGCAAGGAAAGGACTTGCTTTTTCACCTCTGCCCACTGGTTTGGAGGTAGATCTGGGAACCCTTTTGGGGTTGAAAGAGTGTGGAAAGAAAATTTGTATCCCTGGGACACTATGTTGAGGACCGAGTGGTTGTTGGTAATGGTGGCCCAGGTGCTTGCGTGGAATGAGAGTTTTCCTCCTAGGGGCAAGTGCAGGTGGGCAGAGGGAGGGGGTGGGGGAGGAGAGTTATTGTGAGTTCTTACCATGAGGGGGTGGCTTTGAACTCCCTGGTTTTAAAGTGGAGGAACTCCACTGCTTTGATCTCTGCATTCCCTGTGGCTGCTGTCTGGGGGGTCTGCTTCCCCGGAGTCTGGGCTGAACTGACCTGGTGGGGGCAGGAAAGGACCAGTGCTTGGAGGGGCAATGCCTGCTGAACCTGGGTGGCTGGACCTGTAGGAAATCCTCAACTGTCTGCATAGATTTAGCTTTTTCTTCCATCTTTAAGACCTCCTCTGCCTTGGTGCCAAATACGTTGTCTTTGTATAAGGGTGCATCCAATCATTTAGATTTGATATGATCTGGCAAGGGCTGTCCCTTAAGCCAAGCATGCCTTCTAACAGAAGCAGTGACTGCTGCCCTGCAAGAAGCTTCTAGGGCATCAAAACCACACTGTACGGTGCGCTTAGTCACTTGACTTGCGGAATGCATTAACTCTTGTAACTCTTTAGATTCTGCACAAGCAGGAAAGGAAGACACTTTTTGTTTGAGGAGTTCCATGGTATGTTGCTGAAATTTCAGCGCATGGAACTGACAATTTAGTGTTCTGATAGTAAGAGTAGCAGAGGTGTATACTTTTTTACCTCATCTGTCTAATGCTCAGGAATCCCTATCTTAGGAGGTGGGATTCTTAGCAGAAGTTGCTTTAATTCCTTTACGCCCTTGAGAAATTACCTCAGGGTCAGCAGTAGGATTTTTGAAAAGAAATTTATGCGAGTCAGGGACTCTAATACCCATCAGGTTTTCTGGGAGGAGGGAGGGAGGATGTCGGGAGTCAAACCGAATTCCATGAAAACATCATTCACAGCATTCAGGACTGGGGGAATGGCCAGGGGTCTGTGCTGTGGAAGATCTAACAATTCTCCGAGTCTCTTTTTAAACTGAGGGTATTCCTGACATTCCCATTGGAAATACTCCCTTAAGGTGTGAAGGGTTTCCCCAAAGGAAAAGTCCTTGGGTGGAGAGGCTGAAGGAATGGATTCCTCTGCATCAGAATCCTTGCAAGCAGAGAGGGGCTGCATGTCTTCATATTCAGATGCATCAGAGTCATCAGACTCCTGTTCAAATAAAACTACTGGGGACAGATCTCTTTCTTTTGGAAGGGGTAGCTTGGCTTCCCCTGATCACCATGATAAGGTCTTCTGCCATTTTAAGCATTTGAGACAGAGGCAAGGAAGCAGGTGCCTGAGATTGGGTCGTCGGTTTCTTGGGTGTGGTTCATACTCTGGGCCTTAGAAACTTGGCAGTTTTCGAAACAACGGTAGATACAAAAGAAGTCGGTTTGTGTCGAGAATCGGTAGTGCGAAGTACTTCCTTGGAAGCCGGTGCCTGCTCAGCAGCTCCAGACCCATCCAAGGTAGAGACAACTGCAGGATCCTTAGTTGTAGAAGAGTTTTGTGGCATACTGGACTCTGAAAGGGTCTCTGTAGTAGCCTGCGAATCAACAGAAGCGGGCATCCGGGGCTGCGAAAGCGCCTCACTGAGAACCGGAGAACTGACAACTAGCTTAACAAAAGCGTTGTCGGTAGGTTTGGATCTGTGCGGTCTGTCTTTATCCCTATGTTTTTTCAGAAGATCTGCTGCCGGATGAGGGTACCGAAGCCATATTGGAATTCGAGGACTGTAAGCGAAAATATCTAGCTACAATAAGGGCCCGACGACATTTAGTTCTGGCGTTAAAAGCACAAAAGTGACCAGGAGGAACGTCGTGGTCTGGGCCTAAGCAAGTGATGCAGTACGAATGAAAGTCTTGGTGTGCTATTTGCTTTCCACAAGCGTGACAGTTAACTTTTTCTGACATCGGTTAGAGCAAGAAAAAAGGATCCCCAATGGGGTACTTAGCTTTAGAAGACTTCAGCCTCAATTTGGAAGACGAAACTCAGGTAGCGGCCAACCGGCACTCGTGCGAAGTGCTTCTGCATCGGGCTCCTTGGCAAGAAAGAGTGATGTAATGGCGTAGGCTACCTTACTTTATACTACTGATGACCTGACATCAGTCCTGAAGCGACAGCTACCGACACAGAAATACTAAGTCTCTGGTATTCGGGGCAGCTGAGGGCTACCCTGGCAGGGATAACCCAAATGTGATGACTGCAACAGTGAAACACGAAGAACATCTGCCAGGTCTGCTACCAAAAAGGCCTGTCTGCATTCCCTTTTACTAGAATAGGTTTGTAAAGTAGTACTAGGCTATTTCAAGCCTAGCAAACAACCCCATGTGAGAATCAAACCCTGCACCTTGTGTCTGTAAGGTAAACACCTTAACCAGTATGCCAGCTTTCCAACTGCACATGCCACATGTGCAGAGTGCCTGCAGTAGCACCTCAATCACATGGGCCCATGGAAAGATATGTACACTGGTGGGTTATATGTGATGGTCAGTCTCTGTGCATGGCTGTGTGTAAATATCCCATACGACTGTATTCAGTACCCCTAACCCCATAAGGTGCCCATTTACCTTTCCTCTATTTTTCTATGACACTCCACACCTTTCCTGTACAATCTGCAGTTAAGGGCATACTATGATGACACCCCTTCCAGCATTAGCATATTGAAACCCTGTAGTACACTGCAGATTCTGTAATCTTCTCCCAAGAAAATGCATTGCCATGTCAAACCCAGTGTACAGTTGGCATTGTGTCCTGTGTGGTATGTTCCTACCCTAAGTACATGTTGCTATTGATGTACACCCCACTGACAACCTTACATGACAGTGTCATGGCACTGTGCTCACACCTACATATACAAGTTCCTCTATGTCCCTGTTCCTGCCATCCACCAGAGGTGTTCACTACAGTGTTTTGTAGGGTTAAATTATCAGATGCCTTGTCTTTGTTCATTATGCCTATTTCAAAGTCCAGTGTCCTAATGCCATAAAAATCCTTTTCTGTAGTTACACATTACAGATGTTTTTGACAATATGGTGACACTACTTTTAATTGCATTACCCTGGACCTCATAACACGGTGGTTATGCTAATGAAGTATTTATCACAGTTGGCTCTGAACAAACAGCTGTCAGCACTAAAGGGTGCCACTCAAGCTCATCCCTGCCCATCCCAGAATTGTGCACTATTTTATCATGCACAGCATATATGAAGCTTGTAGCACCAGAACTGTTTTACAGTGCCACATTGCTACAAGATATCTAAACATATGTCCATGCACACAGGAGTTCTGCCTTGTTCCTTCAATGGACCTGAGTGACCATTACTGCTTCAGGCACTAGGAACAGCAAGGCTCCTATATGGTGTCCAAGGGATAGAAAGTTTTTCTTGTTCTTCCACTACAGGGCTTTTCAGAAGCACCTGCTGGGCCAGTATAATGTCCCTTTGTACAAGGTTCATGCCTGGCACAAGCTTAGCAAGACGAAGGATATTATTGATATCCTTTTCTGATGAGTACAGCACACAACTACAGTGACATGCAATGGTATCATCCTGACCTGCTTAGCCAGTGTGAATCAGAGGTTAAGGACTATCAGAGTTTTATTGTAAGCATTAACACATACCCTTCCCTACTCTCCATCCGTGTGTTCCCTCTACCTTAAATGTCACCCACCCATATACCTTATTTGTTGTCCCTTCCTTGCCATCACCGTGTCCCTCTATCCCTTCCACAACCATGTCTCACTACCTTCCCCAACTCCCCTTATACTCTGAATGAAAAATGGGAACCCTTCCCCCCAACTAGTTCTTCCTCATGGTTATCCTTGGTGTGCATTCCGTTACCTGCTACTCTCCCTTCTCTAACCTCCCTATCTCCCACTTTCATCCCAGTTTATATGATGAACTGAGCTGGAGCCATAATGCCTTTGCCTCCCTGGCCTGGCTTTGTGCATGTAGTAGTGATGAGGCATGCATAGCCTTGAGCATGTTCAGGCATGCTTCCTGTGATGATGGCCACTCTGATAACATGCACTTTGATAGTATGTTTACTACACTGAACTTGCCTATTGCTAGCTGTCTCTGTAATGATCTCTGATGGCGATCTCTGCCTAACATACAAAGCTATGGCAAACCCAGAGCTGTTGGACATGCTCCACTTAAAGAAATCCCAATCCCTCCGAACTACACACTGTAAGGACCTAAACCTAGTCACCACAATAAACAGAACATGCTGGAGGGATACATTCCTGTCCCAGAGACTTACCATACTCTGGAAATGACTACCTATCTATGTCAAACAGAGCTCTTCATTAGCACTCCAAGAATAATCTTGATGATTGGATGGGAAATATGAAATTCACCCCGGAGATTACTTCTGTGGCTCTGCTCGACAGGGGCACAGGAAAATAATATTCTTGGGTGGCGAAAGCCAGGGAAACTTTTTGGCTAGTCTTATATAGGCCCTAGGGCCAATAGCCTAGTACCTACCTATGAACCTATGTCTTCACTAATTTACTATATATGGCTTTTTGCCAATTACTGGCACTATATATGCTCTGATTAATAGCCAAATAGCTGTAGAATGTGCCACACCAATGGTACTCTTGATATCTGGTACCTGCATAATAGTATCCTTCGGGAAGTCATCCACCACTGGTAACTATCATATCCACCCCTAACAGTTGATCCAGTAGTCAGGGACTTGGGGCCACATAAACAGTAATCTACCTTTTGAGCATCATGTCTTCACAGTAGTGAGGAATTCATTCTATGCTGTGCAACTTATAACCAAAGGTATGGCATCTAGTTCCAAGGAAGTCATTCTTCCAATGTATTCAGCATTCATTAAACCAATCATTAATTACAATGGTCCCTTTGATAGGTACCTAACCAGGCATGTCCAACAATAGGAACGTCCACAAAAGTTCTTCACTAAAAGAATACAGATCATAAGTAACATGTCCTATGCAGACCGCCATAATGCCCTGTCCCTGTATTCTGTCTTCAACAGACTGTTGAAGGGGGATCTATGCCTGGTATACAAGGCATTGTCAGACTCCACTCTGTAGGACCTCCTACATATCTACAGAACAAACAGAACCAGAATTACCCATTCTAAAGACTTAAACCTTGCCTGTGATATTAGTAGAACCTGAAGTGACATTTATGTATCCCAGAGACTACCCCTTCTCTAGAACAGACTCCCCATCCATGTGAAGCAGAGTTCCTCCCTAACCCAATTAAAGTGTATCTTGGATAACTGGATGGGGAACACAAAATTCATTCCTGGTTTGGCACCTTTGTCTCTAATGGACACAGCCAGCTTGTAAATGGTTTATCTCCCACACCACTGACAAGTTCTGGTACCCTTAATAAATGTAAGCAGGGATTTAGGATGCATGACTAGGCTTAAAAAGGCCCTTGTGATTGTTCATCTAGTAAACATATATGGACCTATAAACCTGTGTTAAGTAAGCTCTTGTCAGTGAATCCCAGCCTAAGATTTTACCTCCCAGAAATTAAAGATTATGATCAACCGGTTGGAAAAGAATAAAAATGTCACTGAGGCCTAAATGCTCCATTATTTTTTTAAATAATGAAACTATGGCAATAAAAAAAAATAAACATTTTAAAAAAATTGAACTTTTTTCTAAGAAACAGATAGCTAACATGTTGCAGTTGTAAGGCTTTTTAGCCTTTAGCCTAAAAGATTTTTAGGATTGATTAATGATGCATTAATGTTTTTCAATGTTTTTTAATGTTTATCAATATTTCTTAATTTTTTTTAACATTTTATTGTTCTACAGAAGTGTTTTTATCACTGCATGGCTTACAATTTCTTAAGAGCATGGCTCAGTGGTTCTGTTTGCACTAGGTTACCAATTAACAATGTATTTGCCTATTAACTTATTTGCCTATCAACTAAGCTGTTAACACATTTGATCATGTGATATTATTACTTATAGTATATAAATCTGTGTTTTTGTGAGTGCAAACTCATCTTGAAAAAGCCCGGTACTGATCCAGGCGAAAGCGCTTGATCTCATATGTTTTTTGTCTTTTATTTCTGAATAAATTTGGCAGTGAGCTACAGTTGAACTGGTTCGCTTTTCTCCTTTGCTCTGGATTTTGGTATTCATTGGTTTGGAGTTTTTTTTGGTTTCTTCGGTTCTTGTTTGATCCATGGCTGAAGGGGTTGATCGATCCAGCTTTTCGGATACACCGTTACTTCTAAGGGACGAAGCGGAAGATGCACCAGTCACTCGGGGTGAATTCAAGCAGGTGCTGTCCCTTTTAATGCAATTAACTAATGCATTAAGCACTAAGACCACTGGGCTCGAGGTTTTGTTACCGGGTAATCAAGAGAACAGACCTGGTTTAAACACAGCAGTAACATCGGAGACTGGTTTCAAAGTTCCTCTCTTAGCGGAAGTTCCTGGCGGGATTCCACTGGGTAGCACCGATCCGCAGGAGCAACAAGCTAGAACTCAAGGCTTAAGCAACACCAGAAATGGCAACGCGAAAAAGGATTTTAACTTTACTACATGGACTGAAAAGCAATTCCTCTTCAAACAAGGTACCTTTGTTAGCAGTAATTCTGACAATTGTGCTGAGCGTAATTTTAAAACTTTAAATGATAAGTTATATGCATACAAAAGTACGCAATTGGAGATTGATTACTTAAAGGAATGTCTGCGAGTGCAGCATGTCCCTAAAGGGCTACGCTGCTACAAATTCCCCAACGACGCTGTGGCTGGTTCTCGTCTTTACCATAATTTAGTAAAAATCTTCGATAAAGCAGGGCTGGAAATGATAGAATGCATGGTTAAGGACTATGAAGAAAAGGCTGGTACTCTGCTTCAAGAAGTGACAGTGCTTAACGATTCCGTTGTAAAGAGTAAAAACTTCCTGTCTGTTAAAAGGGAGTATGATAATGTCTTTAATGAGGTGGACCAATTTTGTATCAAGATAGTGAATCGTAAAATTAGGAAACTTGAGCGTGATCTTGTGGAATACAGGGAAGGTACTGCCTACCCATTGTTGGGTAGGAATAGGCAAGACGCAAGGCAAAACACTGATGCGAATAATGAGGTAAATTTTAATGATAATGACTCTGTTCCAGCCCCAGATTTGCCTAGGAGGAGTGAAAGACTTGCCCAAAAGAACAATCAAGATGGTCCTTCGGATTTTTATTATCCCCAGGGCAGGACAGGGGGGAGATGGACTATGTACCAACCACAGGGCTGGAACAGAACATGGAGATAAGGGGTATGAATTGTACAATTATTTGTTCCCCTTCCAACCATTTATCTGAAACTGTTCATGGTGAATGTGTGGTAGTGAGAAAGGGTAATTTTTGTATCTACAATTTTACTGATGTTAAAGTGACTAATGATTTTTTTGAACTCTTCACCAGAGGTTTTCAGTTTGTACCCAAACGCAATGTTGATTTAACTTGTGTCTTGGTGGACCTAAAAATGTTTACCAGACGTTTGAATCTTGGTTTGTATTTTAAAGATCAAACCCAGATTGTGGAGTGGCTATCTAGACCTAGTACTTTTAATCTGCCTTTGAATCCATTTCTAAAAGTTTTTGAGGAATTGGTAGAAGCTGATTTAAGAAATCATTGCACTAATAGGGCACACACTTCATACTCCAACTTGAACCAGGATTTAAGCCAATTAATAGACAGGTTCAGAGAAGAAGACATCAGGGTGATGAAGCCGGACAAGGGTGGTGGCACGGTTTTAATGTACAACATGGTATATGATACATTCATTTACAACATGTTACAGGATACCAAACGATATGAATTAATTTCCAGAAATGAGTTGAATTTAGCACACTCCAAAATTAGTTTTCTGCTTACGGATCATTTGTTACAGGGAGCCATTAATGAGAAGTTGTTCAATTACCTCTATGTTAAGAACCCAAGAATCCCGGTGATATTTGGGATTCCTAAGACCCACAAAGGCTTAGCTCCACTAAATTTTAGACCTATTGTTGCAGGAGCCGGTGGTATAACTGAACCACTGGGCAAATTCATTGATTTCACCATTAACTAATTTGCATTTTCACTGGACCATGTGTGCAAGGACTCGTGGGAATTTTTGAAAGGTATCCAGAAAGAATTATTTAAGCCTGACCTGCTAATGGTCACTATTGACATAGTGGAGTTATTTCCCAGCATTCCCCACAATTTAGGTTTGGAATGGTTTAATGACACATTAGCGGCTATGTCGAACCTGGATGGCAATACCATTGGATTATTGGTGGAATTTATGGAAATTATATTAGAAAATAATTTCATCTATTTCAGTAGCGAGTTTTTTAAGCAGAAAAAGGGTGTAGCAATGGGGACTGCTTGTGCCTCCAGCTATGCCAATATTGTTTTGCACCATTGGGAGAGTGATTTTATTTTCTCCCCACATTGGGTCAGGTTCATTAGTCATTACAAAAGATACCTGGATGACATATGTTTGCTCTGGAATGGTACTTTGGACCAATTTCTCGATTTTAAGGATTATATTAACTCCACCACCTTTTTCTTGAAATTCACCTACAATGTAAGTCATGAATCCCTGAACTATTTGGACATTACTCTTTCCAAGGACATTTACAATGGTATTTACCAGTCCAAAGTTTATAGAAAAGAGTCTTTTTCAAACTCCTATTTACACTTTGACAGTGGTCATCCTTTTTATCAGAAAAAAGGCATAGTCAAAGGACAGTTAATACGTGCCTCAAGAATGTGTAGTACGGGTGAATTTTTTCTAGAAGAGGTGGATCTATTAAAGCAGCTATTTGGAGAAAGAGGGTACCCGGCACTTTTGGTTGATGAATTAGCCAAGGAGGTCATTGCGGGTAGGGACGATGTATAATTCCCCTTTGTTGGGGAAAGGGACAACACAGAATATTGGTTCAAAATCTTTGGGGAAGTTTGATTCTCACAATAGCTTTGTGTACACTTTTTCGGAGGATTCTTCCCAGGTAGAACAGTTAATTTTAAGATTTTGGCCTATTCTGAAACAGCATGAAGAGCTCAAGCAAATAATCAATGAGCATCCCTCTTTTGTTAGAAGGAAGGACAAGAATCTCAAATGGTTATTTGAAGGGAAACCTAGAGCAGGTGGTAAGCAAATTTGCCCCAAACCTGGGACCTACATTTGTGGAGCATGCAAGCAGTGCACCTATGTGGTAAACGATAGTGTAGTATTCATCCCATCAAGAAGATTTAAATTTAGGGCTGAATATTACTATAACTGTGGGGTGAAGGGTGTTGTGTATTTGGGTTTTTGTATACAATGCTGTAGTTTCTATGTGGGTAAAACCGAGAGAACCCGAAGGATTTACGAGCATTTATATGAAATTTCTAAAAAGAAGGACACTAATGCTTTCTACAAACATCTTGGCACATGTCCTAATATGCAGTTGAAATTTATGGTTTTAGAGCAAGTTCTGCAGGACAGTAGAGGAGGCCCGGCGTGAGTATAAGGAGCTGTTGTGGCAACTTAAACTGAATGCCACAAAACCCCCAGGCCTGAATGACAGTGTCAGCATTGCTAGTGTCCTTAAATTAAGAAGGGCTAAATTATAAATTATAAAATTACAATTTATAAAACTACAGTTTTTATGGCTGAGTCCATTTTATACAACAGATAGTTTTATTTATTTATTAACTAATAAATTTCATCACTTTTTGTAGGCATTTTTTGCATACAGTGTGTTGAACACACACACTGTGATTTTATAGGTTCTATTTATTCATTTACCCACTTTAACATAGATTTTTAGGATTGATTAATGATGCATTAGTTTTTCAATGTTTATCAATATTTCTTAATATTTTTTAACATTTTATTGTTCTACAGAAGTGTTTTTATCACTGCATGGCTTACAATTTCTTAAGAGCAGGGCTCAGTGGTTCTGTTTGCACTAGGTTACCAATTAACAATGTATTTGCCTACTAACTTATTTGACTATCAACTAAGCTGTTAACACATTTGATCATGTGATATTATTACTTGTAGTATATAAATCTGTGTTTTTGTGAGTGAAAACTCATCTTGAAAAAGCCTGGTACTGATTCAGGCGAAAGCGCTTGATCTCATATGTTTTTTGTCTTTTATTTTGAATAAATTTGGCAGTGAGCTACAGTTGAACTGGTTCGCTTTTCTCCTTTGCTCTGGATTTTGGTATTCATTGGTTTGGAGTTTTTTTTGGTTTCTTCCCTTTGATAGGTACCTAACCAGGCATGTCCAACAATAGGAACGTCCACAAAAGTTCTTCACTAAAAGAATACAGATCATAAGTAACATGTCCTATGCAGAAAGCCATAAGGCCCTATCCCTGTATTCTGTCTTCTACAGACTGTTGAAGGGGGATCTATGCCTGGTATACAAGGCATTTTCAGACTCCACTCTGTAGGACCTCCTACATATCTACAGAACAAACAGAACCAGAATTACCCATTCTAAAGACTTAAACCTTGCCTGTGATATTAGTAGAACCTGAAGTGACATTTATGTATCCCAGAGACTACCCCTTCTCTAGAACAGACTCCCCATCCATGTGAAGCAGAGTTCCTCCCTAACCCAATTAAAGTGTATCTTGGATAACTGGATGGGGAACACAAAATTCATTCCTGGTTTGGCACCTTTGTCTCTAATGGACACAGCCAGCTTGTAAATGGTTTATCTCCCACACCACTGACAAGTTCTGGTACCCTTAATAAATGTAAGCAGGGATTTAGGATGCATGACTAGGCTTAAAAAGGCCCTTGTGATTGTTCACCTAGTAAACATATATGGACCTATAAACCTGTGTTAAGTAAGCTCTTGTCAGTGAATCCCAGCCTAAGATTTTACCTCCCAGAAATTAAAGATTATGATCAACCGGTTGGAAAAGAATAAAAATGTCACTGAGGCCTAAATGCTCCATTATTTTTTTAAATAATGAAACTACGGCAATGAAAAAAAAATAAACATTTTAAAAAAATTGAACTTTTTTCTAAGAAACAGATAGCTAACATGTTGCAGTTGTAAGGCATTAGTCACCCTGAACCAATAAGCACAACCAGAGTTGGTAACCAACTGACATTTCTACTGTGTACAACAGAACTATGTAGCATACATGACTATATAACAGTCAAGTTCAGTCCATCATGTTTCTTACAAGTTATCTGTTTTGAATTTGAAATGTTAATGGATTTAGGAGACCGGCTGATTTCACTAATGTAGAGGTTATACATTTGAATATGTCCAGGGGGATTGTTTTGACATGTATATATAATGTGAAACAGAATTACAGGAAAATAACTCTTTTTCATTATAGCTGCTTTTGAAGCAACTAAAGGTACTAAACCTGACCAATCTATAGTAAGACCATTTCTATGAACTGCCAGCATTTTAGCAGGTTATTTCAGTAGCTAGTAGAATTTTGAGACAAATCTATTTCTATATATTTAAAACTTAAACTGACAGTGGCACCTTGTAAGTCTAGGGGATTGATTAAGGGATAATTATTAAACAATAAGAATAAAACTGATTGGAATAGGATTAGTTTATAACTGAATACATTAGGAAAGGTTTTTGTTCTTTAAAATTTTAGGAACGTCTTTTTGAGGATGTCATCTACAGAATTCTAAATCACCAAAAGCTGTTAATGGTAATCTAACTTTGTCATATTTTGGAAAATTACAGACGTACCAAGCACATTCTTGTCTTGAAAGGGATTAATTCTGACTGATACCCAGTTCAGTAGTCATGTTTTTGTACAAGACTTTAAAGTAATTGATTAACTTTTTAGAAAACAAAATTTAGCCATGGAGGAAAGTGCAAGAATTTTCTGTTTGTAAATTTTCTTAAAAAATATAATGTTTAAAGTGTAACTGTTCTGGGGTAACTGGACCGACGAGTTTGTATAATACCTATTTAGTAAGGGGAAATAATGTTTAGTATGATAAAACCAAAAAAAATAGCCAATAAGGCCAATACACTTAGAAATAAAAAGAAAATAAAAAAACAACCACCAAAAGCGATAAAACGTCACCCAACTTTTAATAGGAACACTTTACACTAAGCACTTTCACCATTACATTCACATGGCTTCATCAGAGTCAATACAAACATAAAAAGACCACATTTATATAGTCTAACTAATAAATCAATGAAACAATTAACCAATCACTTCAAGTTAACCCTGACTTAAACATTACTTCCTATTTCATTTAAACACCTTCACAAAATTTATATATATATATATATATATAAATCTATACAAAACAATAAAATCACTACTGTTACTAATACATTAGAACAAACAAATAAAAACAAGTAAATAAATATAAATCTATATAATTGTAACAGCAACTCAAACCACAGTGGCTCTGTTTTGAAATAGGGGCCATAGATATAAAATCATTTAATCTAGGTTTGCAACCAGCATTCAATCTAAACTGCTATTTAGCTTCCCTTACTTCTAATGCCAATTTGTCATCCCCATCTCTTCTGTTGGTGCAAACCCTATCAATAATAAAAAATACAAATTGTTTATAGTTGGGGCACTCTAAAGTATGCATAAATAGAGCATTATGTATATTTTTGTTATTCATGTCCCTCAGGTGCTCTGTCATGCGGTCTCGTAGTCTCCTGATGGTTTTTCCCACATAAAATCCTGGGCAAGATAAACACGTGGCCAAATAAATTACCATGCTCGTGTTACAATTACATCTACCCGGGCATCCAATGGTGGGTTCAAATCTACCTTTTGCCACACTAGTGTCATCATTAAAGTTCTTACAGACCTTACAAGTATCACATTTATACATTAATGATCGTTGGACTTCCTGCGTCCTAGCACCTCTCTCAAAAATGCTTTTAATATTCCTACCCCTACTATATACTACTCTAGGCTTAAACCCTAATTTCTCCTTCATTTCGTTGCCAAAGTGCAACTCCCACAATTTGTTGATACTGGCTACCGATTGTGGTGTTTCTTGGTTGTATTGTAACACCAATGCATGTGGGTTGAAACTGACTATAGTCAATGTGTTGCCTGCACCTGTAACTTTTAAGATAGGCTTGAATGTTGTATTCCTTTTCACCATAATCTCTTTCTTTATTTTAAGGAGCAAACCCACAGGGTAACCCCTATTCTTAAACATTCCAATTAAGGTAAATATCTCTTTACCAAATAGCGCATCGTCATTGATGACATGAGATAATCTAACCATCTGCCCTTTTATAAATGCCCCTCCTTTGATGCACAGGATGACAACTATTATATAAAGCAGCAACATACTGGAATAGGTTTCCTTTCTTATATTTTTCTTATATTTTCTTTTTATTTCTAAAAGTTTAGTATGATTTTTTTTAAGTATTTTACTAAATCTATAGCATACAGACAACACAGTTACTTAAAACGAATCTGCATTTTAATTAAGACAACTTTTCCTTTCCTTATACAGCTATTCACCAAAGGCCAGCCTGGCTGCATCCACCTTATTAAGCGACTTATGGGGAATGAAGGAAATTCAAGGCCTCTTGAAACAGGTAATTTAAAGCACTGCCTCTTACAATGGCACCTCTATTAAGTAACACTAGAAAACAATATAGCTGCTATAGTGTTAACAGTAGTTTGACTTAAAATCTACTATTATAATGCTTATAACCAAAGCAATTCATCTAAAACCAGAAAGGATGACTGCAAAACAGCAACTCTGAGAAATTAATACATGCAGTCACCAATACCTGCTTCATCCAACTCAAGGTTGCAGGAAAGCTGAAACCCATCCAGGCATTCAGTCAGTGTATGGCAGAAAATCATTCCTAGACATGATACCAGTCACTATCACTCTTACATGATTTGTACACATACAGGCAACTAACAGTTTTACCTAACAGCATATCCTTGGAGTATGGAAGAAAACACGAATATCCAGCAAAAACCCAAATGAAAAAAGAAAGGGACATGCAGACACACAGACGTGACCCCAGCTAGCAACCAAATTAGAGAACCATCCACTGTAAGACTTAATTACAGCATCACCGTGCCACCCTTTTTTGGGTTACAGACGGGGCACAGCTTATCCCAGCGAAAAATGGGCATAAGGCAGAGAACAATTCCTGGAAGGAACACCAGTCAGAGGATACACACATACACAGACTAGATGCAGATATACAGTTAGCTTACAGAATTACCAGTTCACCTATTAGTATGTTTTGGTAAGTGAAAGAAATATGAGCATATAACAAACATCTGCATGGACACATGAAGGGCATGCTGACTCTAAAGGCATAAAAGCTAGAAATCAAACCAGAAATCTTAAGTGCTGTGAGGCAGCACCAATGATGCATACATACACAGAATGTGTACAAATGCAATTACATTCTTTAGACGTCACATTTTGAAAGCATAAACTAACTAAATCTCATTTAAATTCTTGTCTAGGCAACAAACAAACCAAATAAACTGTTTAAATCCACAAGGCAAGACTGGAACACAATGAGAGAAGGCTAAAAGTTGAATTGTTTTAATATCCTCCTAATAAAATTAGCGCTTTCGGCGGAAAAAATACACCGCCTTCTTCAGATAATCTGAAGAAGGCGGTGTATTTTTTCCGCCGAAAGCGCTAATTTTATTAGGAGGATATTAAAACAATTCAACTTTTAGCCTTCTCTCATTGTGTTCCAGTCTTGCCTTGTGGATTTAAATTCTTGTCTAGGGCTGAGGTAAAACTTATTTAAAAAGATATTTTTGGGACCTCCTCAATGAGGCTTTACTACCTGTAGCTATAAAGATGGCAAAACAGAACAGTCGTTTCAGGTTAAACTTACCAAAACAGGAAATGTTTGAGTGAACATTACTGCAGTAGCCTTAGCTGTATGGGTTATATCCTGCCAAGGACGTAATAGCCAGCTTCCAAAGCTTCAGGGCACCATCCATGTGTCCAAACTGTCAGGGAACTTGAGATAAGCTGACTGAAAAACAAGTCTGGTTGGGAAGCCATTCAAAGCTTTCCAACCAGCAGACAGAGTGTCGCTGAACCCTGAAAGGACAATGCTAGGAAGAACAACAAATAAATGTCCACACCCTGGTATATAAAAAATAAATTAAAAAAAAGTACAAGAGGGGTGGAGGGAGTAGCTTCTGCAACAGTGATCCTTTGAACATCTACAGTTATAGTGAGTTTAACTTACACAACTGTACTATATCATACTGCTCACTACTGTAGTAGCCTTAGCTATATTGGTAAATTACCTTTATTAACTCTACTTAGGAGTTGGAAGGAAAAGAGTCCAGGAGCCCCTGGAGAATGGTCCTAGCAAAGTTTGATCTGAATCAAGAGAAAGAATCAAGCTTTTGATGCTTTGTAAAAGTATGTACAGAGAACCAAGTAGCAGCTTCTAAAATACTTCTATAATCCAATCCTTTCCAAAAAGCCATAGATAAAGCCAAGGACCTGGTAGAAGTCAGCCTTGATCCTGCCTGGAATAGATTTGCTATGATGAGTATAACAAAAGGTAATAGCCTTAGACAACCATTTAGAAATGGTCTGCTTTGACTTAGGTTATACCATCTTCTTACATTCACAACAACTTAACAATTGATCTGAAGATCTGAAAGATTTAGTTCTGTCAAGATAGTACCAGAGTTATCTGTGGAGATCCAAGGTACAGACTATCCTTTCTCCCTGATTTTTAGGTTCAGAAAAGAAAATAGGGAGATGGGTAGTTTGGATTAAATTAAACCTGGATATCACTTAAGGTAAAAAAGAAGGATTAGTTCTGAAGGAATCCCTGTCCCTATGGAAAATGAGAAAGGAGATAGGGCTGACTCACCATAAGAACTTGCAACTCAGACACCCTTCTTGCAGAGGTCAGAGCAATCAGTAAAACTGTTTCCTATGTTCAACTCAGCCAGATTAGCTGGTTAAAATGCAGCAAATCTTAGATTCTCCAATACAAAAATTAAGATCCCCAGGAGGGGCCACGGGTTTTCTTGGAGGCCTCGTATGCAAAACCTCTTTTAAGAGCATTTTGACATCAGACTGCATTGAAAGAGGAAGATCCATGGGCAGACATGCTGAATGGTTGATAAATGAACCCTGCTAGAGGAATAAGAAATGCCATAAGATAGTAACTCACAAAAATATTGTAGAATCAGAGAATAACTAGTTCTGAACAGGTGCTGATTATGTTATTAGCACCAACTAGAAATCCTTTTCCATTTGCTAATATATGATTTTCTAGTTTCAAGTTTTTTTTTTGCTTCTGTTAGTACCTGCTGCATGTGTTTAGTAAACAGGTGCCTAAAAGGAATTAAGACCCCAACATCCAGGCAACCCTGTTCTTGTTTGACTTGATCCAGTCTATGAGGAAGCTTGTGGTAATTACCTCTGGCCATTTCCAAAAGGGAGACCTACAGTTGCCTAGGCCAGAAAGGAATCACAATAATAATCTTGAGGGATTCCTTCTAAGTCTTCACAAGTACCCTCGATAAAGGGTAGACAAGCATACAGGAATATTCCTGTCCAATGAAAAGAAAAGACATCTGTCTTCATGGCCTTCTTGCATGGAGTCCTGGAACATAATCTTACCAGTTGACTGTTTAGAGAGGAGAAAAAAAAGAATCTACAGATAGATCAAATCTTGGAAGACCCCCCCCCCCCCCACCCCAATCTAGTTTTCATTTGTGGGGTCTGCCACACAGATTTGCTCCAATAGAATGCAGAATACCAGCAGAGTGACACTATGCTGCGAAGCTCATCTCAAGCTAACCTAGCTACTCTGCAAAGTGGGGTATGACCTTGGTTTCTCCTTGCTTGATGTTGCATGGGGGAAGAGGAGGAAAGGCATACAGGAACATCCTCTAATAAAAAAAGGACATAGTGTCCACCTTCAAAGACAGATGATTTGCAGCTCTGAAAAAGAATAGAAGTCTGTTCAGCATGGAGGCAGTATGTAGAATGTCCAGAAACACTTCCCTGTGAAGTAGCCATTCATGAGGTTGTGTCTTGGACCTGCTCAGGGAGTCTGCTGCAAGGTTGTGCTCAGAGGAAATGTATACTGCCTGAAGACTGATATGATGGCAGACAGTAAAGTTGCAGGTCAGAAGAGCCAGTCTGCAAAGATAAGACTTTGTGCCTCCCCACCCCCAATTTGTTGATCTGCCACATGATTGTGGTGTTGTCTGTAGGAACCTTTAGAAGGGTGTTACCCAAACAGAGTGAAAAACCTGGAGAGCAATGATGAGTGCCCTCATCTCTTCAATGTTGATGTGGTCTAACATCTAATGGATGGGCCAGAGACTCTAAACTTTCAGACTGCTGGAAGAGGCTCTCCACTCCAGATCAGGGGCGTCTGTGAAGAGCTCATTTGTAGGAGGAGAAGGAAACTGAAAAAGCAGATCTGTATTGAGAGAGAGAGCTGCAAAATCCACCACTGAATCTCTAGTTTGAGACAAGGTAATAGAAGGACTGGAAATTCCAGAGGGTGTCAATGTTGGAGGCAAGGAGTCTTGCGATAACACTGGAACTTCCTAATACCCCACTCGGGCATTATAGATAAGCTCACCAGCTTAAATATAAAGCCCTATGTCACTAGATGGGTTGCAAACTGGCTCAAGGACAGAACCCACATGGTTAGAATTGCTGGAGCCATGTCAGACTCCAAACCAGTTACAAGTGGCGTCCCACAAGGCTCAGTCCTGGGACCTCTCTTGCTCGGTATATATTTCTCAGAGGTACAGGCCAACACGGAAGGACTGTGGCTGACCAAGTTTGCAGAGGACTGCAAACTGGGCACCATAATTGACTCTCCAGCCGACACAAGCATCCTACAAAAGGGCCTCATAGAAACAGACAACTGGTGCCAGAACCATGGCCTCAAGCTAAACACCAAAAAGTGTATAGTCATCCCCTTCGGCAAAAACAAAGTGCCCACAAATTACCACATAGGTGGTAATCCATTAAGTACAGAAGAAGTAATTAGGGACCTGGGGACCCAAGTTGATAGCAGTCTCTCATTTGACAACCACGTGGCCAAAGTGGTTAGAAAAACATTTTATATAGCCCACCTAATCATGAAGGGATTCACATCTAGATCAGGGGAGGTCATCGTACCTCTTTACTCATCCCTCATGAGGCCCATAATTAAGTACAATGCCCCTTTTGGGATGTACCTTACCAGATACCTGCAGCAACTGGAAAGACCCCAAAAGTACCTCACCAAGAGGATCAAAGGGCTCAAACAGATGCCATATGCTGCCCGGTTAAAGAAACTCCAGCTCTACTCAGTGGCATACCGCCTGCTCAGAGGCAATCTGTGCCTGACATATAAAGCCATGTCCAACCCGAAATTAATGGACATGCTGCACCTCAGAAAATCCAAATCCCATTGAGCTACGCGCTTGAAGGACTTGAACCTCAGCACTGAAATAAATAGGACATACTGGAGGGACAGATTCATAACCCAGCGGCTCCCTTCACTCTGGAATAAAATCCCAGTCCAGGTTAGGCAGAGTCCCTCATTGACTCTCTTCAAGAGGAATCTTGATGAGTGGATGGGAGATCATAGGTTTACCCCGGGTATCACTTCTGTGTCACTGTTAGACAGAGGCACAGTATACTAACCTCGAAAAAGGGCATAGCAAAATTAATTTAAAATGGGTGGCGAAAGCCAAACACACTCTGGCTAGGCTTATAAATGCCCTAGGGCAGATAGCCTAGTATGAACCTATGTGAAGTTGTATGAACCTATGTGAAGTTTGGCAAATGGCATCATGGGAGTGGTGGATGCCATAAACCCCAAATCTCAGAGAAATTCCCTGGAAGGAAGAAGCCAGACAGGAAATAGAAAGTGAAAAGTTGACAGAACATTTGAAGCTAACATTGGAATGGTCTGAATTCTACAACCCAGGAAAACTTGGTCCTGAGAATGAATCAGACCAAACTCCTTGAGACTGACGGTAAAGCCCAGGCTTGGCAAGAAGAGTATAGTAAAGTGTAGATCCTGAAGCAGCTGGGGTTGAGAGGAAGCACGTTGTCCAAATATAGGAATATCTGAACTTCCTGGAGCCTGCAGAAGGCTATCACAGGGGCAAGACATTTGCTGAACAGGGGGTCATAGAAAGACCAAAGGGCAGAGTAGAGAACTGAAATCGCAAAGAAACAGTGAAGTATAAAAACTTCCTGAAAGGAGGATGAATGGGAATATAAAGACAAATGTTCTAGACCGGGATCTAGCAAGGCCAGAAAAGTCTGGGGAAGGAAAAGAGGGACAAAGAATCAGAAGAGACAGCATCCTAAAAGAAGTCACTTCTAAGAAGGTGTTGAGGAAGGAAAGGTCTAGAATAGGATGTTCATCGTGCATACAGCTGCAGTCATAACAGATGGGTTCTCCTGCCGTCAGGCGGGTCCTCGGTCGGCCGAATTCCAAAGTCTAGGTCCGGCGTCGATTGTTGTCGATTCTTCCCTGACATCAGTGCGACAGGGGTATAAAGGAACCAGCCGACGCCATCTTCTTCGGTCTTTCTTGCCGCGCGGTGCCCGAAGCAGAAGCAGTTCGCAAGTGTCGGTCGGCCAGCTCCTGAAATTACGAAAATTTTGAAACCGAAGTCTTCTTGAAAGCTAAGTACCCCGTTGGGGAAACTTTTCTTGCCTCAGACCGATGTCAGACAAAGTTAATAATTGTATTTCATGTGGGAAGCAAATACCGCATAAGGATTTCCATTCCCTCTGTATACCTTGTTTATGCCCAGACCACGACGTCTCAGTCTGTCGCTTTTGTGCTACATTTAACAAATGCACCATTAAGCATCGGGCGGAGTTCGCCCAGCATTATTTTGGAAAAACATTTAACTATATTATGTCGTCGGATTCTCCGACTCCAGTTCTGTCTAAAAAACGCAAAGACAAGGACCGACACACGAGGTCTGCGGCCTCTACCGACACCACGCCAAAGCAGAATACACGTGGTCCGGTTCTCAGCGAGGCGCCTACGCAGCCCCTGACTACTGACGACACTTGTTTGGCGGTGTCTCCTGTACCCGAGGTCGCAGGCTCCTCGGCCCACACCCCGACTACAGATACCGAAGCCACTCTTGGCGTTGAACCTCAAAATGTGGACAGGTCTACCTCTACTCAAGGTGTCTTCAGACTTTCCTCTTCTTTCTCCATCAAGGCTTTCACCAAGTCTAAAGCAGCCATGCATTCTAAGAGACAAGCTACACAGGGCCCATCTCCAGGCCCCATGCCTAAAAAACAGATGCTTAAAATGGCTGAGGATTTAATTACCCTTATCAGGGGTTCTCAACCCCCACCGGACAAAAGGCCCAGAGTGGAGGAAGAATCCACCTCCTCTGATCAGGGCTCCATTATTTCAGAGCATTCTGATCAGGAACATTCTTTCTCCCCTTTTGAAGACTCTGATGCGGAGGAGTCCATTCCTTCTGTATCCCCCCCAGAGGATTACTCATTTAGGGAAACTTTGCATACCTTAAGGGAACACTTCCACTGGGAAGGCCAAGATTATTCAGATTCCAAGAAAAGGCTCAGGGAATTCCTCTTGCTACCTCAGCACAGGCCTCTGGCTATACCTCCTGTCTTGGACATCCTAGATGATGTTTACTCGAAGGCCTGCCTTAACCCGGACTCTCTGCCTCCAGCCCCAGTCAAGCCTGACAGGTACAACACGGTTCCTGACTCACACCAACTTCTATACAAAAGCCATGCTGCTGACCCAGAAACAATCTCACAGGGCCCCAAGGGAATTAAGGCCTCCACTGCTAAAAATCCATTACCTTCCGAGAGAGATTCCAGATCCTTAGAAAGGTGGGGAAAAAAGGTATACACCTCGGCTACCTTGACCATGAGGGCCTTAAACTGTCAGTTCCATATGCTAAAATACCAACAGTTTTTGTTATCACAACTGAAAAGTAAAATGTCACAACCTGAACAACCAGACTTGAAGGAGTTGCAGGATTTGATGCATAGTGCAGAACAAGTGGGCAAGCATGCCTTACAATGTGGTTTTGATGCTCTAGAGGCCTCATGTAGAGCGGCTGTTACAGGATCAGTCATACGTAGACATGCCTGGCTCAAGGAACAAACCTTGCCTGATCATGTCGAAGCTAAATTACTAGATGCCCCTCTACAAAAGGATGTATTATTTGGTGCTAATGCTGAGGAGGTATTAAGGAAAATGGAGGAAAAGGCTAAATCAATGCAAACTGTGAAAGATTTTCTACAAGTACAACCCCCACGTTTCAGTAGAAATTGGCCTTCCAAAAATTGGTCCTTTCCAGCCACGGACAGACCCCAAAGAGGCAGATACAGGCGCCCGAGGGGCAGAGGACAATCCCAAGGATCGTTTAGAGGCAGACAATGGCAAGCTCCTACACAAAGATGTGGTGAGGATAACTCGCAATCATTCAGAAAGCAAGCCCAATGACTTTCCCCTTTGCATGCCAAGCAAGACTCAAATGGCAGCCCCCTTAGGAGGAAAGCTGGCATTATTTTCAAAAAAATGGCATATTGTCACAAAAGACAAATGGATCCTGGACATTATAAACAGAAGCTACAGATTCCATTTTCACACCCTTCCAAAAATGAGAGGCATGCCAAACCTGCCACACAATCAAAGGGCAGAGGCACAAAGGCAAATTACAGTTCTCATAGACATGAAAGCTATTCAAGAGGTACCTACGCACGAACAAGGTCAAGGTTTTTATTCCAGACTATTCCTGGTACCAAGGAAGGGAAAAGATTGGAGACCTATTTTGGACCTATCCATCCTAAACACATTTCTACTTGTACCAAAATTCAAGATGCTCACTCTACAGCAGCTTCTTCCCATGCTGGGCAAGGAGTCTTGGCTGGTAACATTGGACCTCAAGGAGGCATACCTGCATGTCCCAGTCAGACAAAATTGCAGAAGATACCTCAGATTTCTTGCAGGTTCAACCCATTATCAATTCTCTGCATTGCCCTTTGGCTTATCTAATGCACCCAGAGTATTCACGAAATGCCTGGCATCAGTAATTGCCTACTGCAGACTACAAGGGATACAAATTTACCCCTATCTGGATGACTGCCTGATCCAAGCGGAAGCAAGCACATTCTTCTGAAACATCTGGCTTATGTAATAATGTTGTTGAACTCTCTGGGATACACAGTCAACAAAAAGAAATCAAGTCTAATACCCTCTCGGAAGATAATTTTCCTGGGTGACAACTTGGACACAAACACCCAGATGGCCTACCTCACGCCAGAGAAGCAGGGGCAACTAACTCAATACTTCAGAGCACTAGCAAATTGCACCAGGCTGACTGCAAGGAAAATCCTGCAGGCTCTGGGATTCATGGCATCTTGCATCTTACTAATCCCATGTGCAAAGCTGCATATGAGTAAACTTCAATGGTACCTGAAAAACCTATGGTTTCCCCACAACCACAGTTTGGAAACAATAATACCACTAATTCCATGACTACAAAAGGAATTTCTGTGCTGGGCTCAAGCATACCAAACAAACACAGGTCTTCCATTCAGCAAGCCTCAAGCAAATCAAGTCATCACAACAGACGCCTCGGACTACGCCTGGGGGGCGTACATGACAGATCGGTGCATTCAGGGCAAATGGTTCCAAAAAGAAAAGCACCTTCACATCAATCAAAAGGAAATGCTAGCAGTAATAAATGCTATTATAGCTTTCAAGGACCTTCTGCAACCAGGTCAACTATTGATAAGAACAGACAACACCACAGTTATGTGGTACATAAACAAACAGGGAGGAACACATTCATACCCCCTATGCAGACTGTCCATGTCACTTTGGGACATGGCCATGGACTTACAAATCGAACTACAAGCACAGTACTTGCCAGGCAAGGAAAACACACTGGCAGACAACCTAAGCAGAAATATGACAGATCCATACGAATGGAAGTTGCATCCAAAAGTTTTTACAGAAATAATCCAAGCATGGGGAAGGCCAGACATAGATCTCTTTGCCTCCCAGAAAAATCACCAATTGACAAAATTCTGCTCAAGGATTTTCCATCCAAAGGCCTGGAGAGTGGACACTCTCTTTTTCAGTTGGACATCAATGACAGTTTATGCCTTCCCACCTCTTCCTCTGCTGCCCAAAGTTCTATTGAAAACCAGAGCAGACAGACCAAAGATGATTCTCATTGCTCCAGACTGGCCAAGACAACACTGGTACCCACTCCTGAGGAGCCCGACGCATTCCCCACCATGGACCCTACCTGTACTGCCTCTTCTCCTGACTCAGCACAGCTTCAAAACTCTTCACAGCCAGCTAAAAACACTCAATCTAGCCACATGGAAGATTCCTTAGCATCACAACAGACCCTACTCTCCAAGGAGGTGCAGGATGTCATTTTGGAGGCCAAAAGGCCGTCAACTAGAAAAGCTTACTCCGCAAAATGGAAACGGTTTTGTGTCTGGAATGAGAAAAAGGGCCAGGATCCTGGAAAACTGAATTTACCTCAAATACTACAGTATCTAGCTGAGCTGCTAAGCAGTGGACTTTCATTCTCCTCCATCAAAATCCATGCCTCAGCCATCTCTGCAGAGTACAACACTGATCCACCCTTATTCTCTCACCCTCTCTTAAGACAGTTCCTCAGAGGGGCTAAAGACCCCCAAGGAAACAACCAATACCTGCTTGGGACCTCAATTTCATTCTGGAAAAACTGACCTTGCCTCCCTTTGAGCCAGCTGCCTCATCAGATTTGCAATATTTGTCCTGGAAAACAGCTTTCCTTCTGGCTATTAGTTCAGCTCGTAGAGTTTCAGAACTACAAGCTCTCATGGCTGTGCAGCCTTTTATCATCTTCCATCAGGACAGAGTTTCCTTACGAACCAACTCGTCCTTTATGCCTAAAGTGGTATCCAGGGTAGCTTTGAATCAGGCCATACACTTACCTACGTTTTATCCTAATCCTCAAAACAAAGGGGAGAGATTACTACATTCCTTGGACATCCACAGACAACTGCGTTATTATTTGGACAGAACGAAGCCTTTCAGAAAATCAGAATAGCTCTTTGTGTCCTATGCTGTAGGAGCTCAAGGAAAGCCAATTTCCAAACAGACTATCTCAAAATGGATAGCCCACTGCATACGCTTTTGCTATTCTTTTCATGGCAAAACTGTACCTACAGGCATCAGATCTCACTCTACAAGGGCCACAGCTACCTCTGCAGCTTTCCTCAGAGGATTTCCTACCAAAGATATTTTGGAAGCAGCCACTTGGAGTTCTGTGCATACCTTCTCCAAGCTCTACCACCTACCATTATACTCCAAAACTAGAGCAGGTTTTGCCACTGCAGTCTTGCAGGGCATTCTGGCTCCTCCTAGTTACACTTAGTGCCTACCACCCCTTTTTTAGCTTTGGGATTCTACCCATCTGTTATGACTGCAGCTGTATGCACGATGAACATAGTACAGTTTTGTACCTACCATAAATGTAGATGTTCGAGTGCTAATACAGCTGCAGTCCAGGTTTCCCTCCCTCCCTCCTTCCCCTCTTGGGACAGGCCTATAGGCTAACACATCCTCATACAACCTGATTGGGGTATTCAATTTTGGTGTATTTGCTTGTAACTACTGTATTATTGATTATATTGCATTGCTTTGTTACACAAATTTATGTATTGCCTTTCTTCTTGGGGCACCTGACATCTGGGGCAAGAAAAACTGAAGAAGATGGCGTCGGCTGGTTCCTTTATACCCCTGTCGCACTGACGTCAGTGAAGAAGTGACAACAACCGACGCCGGACCTAGACTTTGGAATTTGGCCGACCGAGGACCCGCCTGACGGCAGGAGAACCCATCTGTTATGACTGCAGCTGTATTAGCACTCGAACATCTACATTTATGGTAGGTACAAAACTGTACTTTTCCATGACCCTTCTTTCCCAGACACCAGGAACATCTTGGAATAGAGTGCTGTTCCCTTCTGGGAAACTGGGACAGACTGAATAGTCCCTTGATCCAACTGATCCTGCAGGATGACAGTAAAATGGGAAAGGTGGTCTGGAGGAGGCTGAAGAAGGCCTGAGAAGGGGGAAGGGATTTCTGTACTATGAAATAACTATGCTGAATAATGGAAAGGACACAAAAAGTCCTTGGCAATCTGTTGCCCAACAGGTATAGGCAGGGACAGCCTGAGGTTTAAGGGTTTAAGGGAACCTGGTTGAGGGGAAAGGGAAACATATTCTCAGAAAAAGGCAGATTTATCAGGGAAGGTAGGCTTTTGGCCTTTAGATGTCTGAGTGGGCTTATCAAAAAAAAAAAAAAAAAAAAAGAAGTTATGTACTTACCATAAAGTTCCATGTTCGTAGTCCATCTCGCCTACATTCTTGCTGGATGGGTTCGGAGCAGATTCTCGGCTCTGACTCGGCCGATACTAAAGCTCGAGAGCTTTTACTGGCTCGAGGCTAACCCCTATCCCATGGTGCCTCACGGCAATTCCCCAGATCTTGTTTGCAAGAAAGTAATAGGTACATAATAGTCCGTAAACTATCAATAACTATGCACATACAGACAGAACACTGTGTATTACTATCCATGCCAGGAGGACAGACAACTACAACCAGGTTAGACAGCATAATGTATAGTCCCACCAGTTCCTCCAAGAGACAGGAAGAGGGAAGGAGGGTGGGATGCAAGAATGTAAGTGAGATGGACTACAAACATGGAACGTTATGGTAAGTACATAACTTCTTTATGTTATGTAGTCCTATCTCACCATAATTCTTGCTGGATGGGACAGCGTCCCTAGCACCTTTATCCCGGGTGGCTCAAGTGAAGAGACTCTTCAGCATAGTGGAACCAAAGGATAACCTGTCCCGGAAGGCCAAATCCAATTTGTAATGAGTAACAAAGGTATGAGGTCTTGCCCAAGTAGCTGCTGCACAAATGGTATTAATTGGGAGTCTAGATCTAAAGGCATATTAAGTTGATACTGCTCTTGTTGAATGGCCTTTTACTTTGGCTGGTAATTGTTTGCCAGCTGCTTTGTAAGCAAAATAAATGCAGTCTGAAAGTCATTTAGACAGGGTGACCTTAGAAACAGGCAAGCCTTTATTTTTGTCTGAAAAGGAAATAAATAATTGGTCTGATTTTCTAAATTCTTTAGTCCTGTGCAGGTAAAACCTGAGAAATCTGTGGACGTCCAATCGGTATAGTCTGTATTCTGGTTTATTAGTATGATTTGGGAAGAAAATTGGTAGTTCGATAGTTGTGTTGAGATTATGCTCTGAACATACCTTAGGAAGAAAGGAAGGATTAGTTCTAAGTGAGACTCTATCCTTGTGGAAAACAATGTAAGGAGGTTGAATGGAGAGTGCTTGCAATTCCAAAACTCTCCTAGCAGAAGTTATAGCCACTAAGAACAATGTTTTCCAAGACAATAATTTCAGATCCGATGAAGAAGAGGGTTCAAAGGGGGGGGGGATTAGAGATGTAAGAACTAGGTTTAGGTCCTAGGGCTCCGGGGGTTGGCTGATTGGATGTCTGAGAAGGACGACTCCTTTCAAAAAGGTTGTGCATAAAGAGTGGGACATGACTGGATTTCCCATGTAGCCAAAAGTGTAATTAGAGATGGCAGCTAATTGAACTCAAACAGTAGCAGCTGCAGCTCCTTCATGAAAAATGGATGCCAGGAAGGACAGGATAGACTCTATAGGAGCCAAGTTGGGATCTATGCCTTGGTTTGCTGCCCAAATGGAGAACCTTTTTCATTTGCTGGAATATAATTTCTTCGTGGAATGTTTGTGTGAAGAAATCAGAATGTGTTTAACTGTAGGGGAAAGGGAACCACGCCTGGCTATTCGTGGAACTGGAGCAGCCATGCTGTCAATTTCAGGGTTTGGATAGTAGGATGGAACTGCCCTGATTGATGAATCAGGAGGTCTGGAGATGGTTCCAGAATCCATGGTTCCTCCAAGAGATAGGGCCACAGGAAAGGGAACCAGACCTGGCGAGGGCAGCACGGAGCAATGAGAATCAGGGTACTCCTCAACAGTTTTGCTTTCTGAATCACTTTTGGAATGAGAGGAAAACGTGAAAAAGCATAAAGGAGTCCCGGAGGCCAATTGTGGACCAGATCATCCCTGGGGGAATTAGGGCAAAGTAGCTGCTGCATTTGGTGTTCATGTGCATGGCGAATAGGTCGAAGCAAGGCTGATCCCATTTGCAAAAAATCTCTTTCGCAGCTTCCGAATTCAGGGACCACTCGTGAGGCATCAGAATTGCTCGGAGTTTGTCTGCTATCACACTGGACTTCCCCGGGATGTGCATTGCTACCAGAAAGCACTGAGTGTCCATCGCCCATTTCCATACTCTTAAAGCCTCTCGACAAAGTGTTTGGTTCCCCCTTGCTTGTTTATGTACCACACTACAGACATGCTGTTTGACTGAATCGCAATTGTCCCAGTGGGAAGAGAACTGTGAAGTGCTTGCAATGTGTATAGCACCGCTCTCATCTCCAAGACATTTATGTGCAAGTGGTTCTCGTGATCCTGCCAAGTACCTTTGACCGTCATTCCCAGATAATGCCCCCCCCCCCCCATCTGGGAGGCGTCTGTAGTCAAAACTGCATTTTCTTGAGGGGGAGCAAGTGGGCGACCTAGATAAAGTTGTTCTGTATGTAACCACCATGTTAGATCCTTCTTGAAGTTGATCTGTATGTAACCAGCATGTTAGATCCTTCTTGCAGGAGTTTGTGATGAGTATTTGGTGAGACAGGGGAGATCCTGCACTGACCACTGGGCAAATAGTAGCCACTGAAGTACTCTCATATGCAGATGGGCTAGGGGAACTAAGAGAATGGTGGAAGCCATAGTCCCTAGGACCCGAAGGACTATCCTGGCCTGTACTTTGTTTCTCTTCAGCAAGAATCTGACTTGGTCATGTAACGATTCTATCCTTTCTGGTGTCAGTTTTGCTGTCATGGTGGTTGAGTCTATTTCTCAGCCTAAGAATACAATGTGCTGCGATGGAGATAAGGCTGATTTTTTTAAGTTTATTGTAATGCCTAATGTGGCGCACAAGAATAGAGTATCGTCCCCGGTTCTAATTAGTTGGTGCTTGGTGGTAGCAGTGAGGAGCCAGTCGTCTAGGTACGGAAACACCTGGAATCCTTGACTTCTCAGGTGAGCCGTTACCACTGCCTTGCATCTGATGAACACTCTGGGGGCTGTAGGGAGGCCAAAGGGCAGTGTTCGAAATTGAAAATGACTGGCTCTCAGCCAAAAGCGTAGGTGTCTTCTGGAGCGCCTGTCCATTTTGATGTGGTAGTACACATCCTGAAGATCTAATGAGCACATCCAAATGTCTTTCCCGATAAAGGGAAATATCGACTGCAGAGTGATCATTCAGAACTTAAATTTCTTTACAGACTTGAGTTTGCTGAGATCCAGAATTGATCTCCAGTCCCCTGTCTTTTTTTGGAACTAAAAAAAATCGTGAGTTTGCTCTGTGGGGACTTATTGGATGACTCTCTTTCGCAGCAACGAGATGACCTCTGATGTTGCACGGTCTAATTGAATGTGTGGCACATCTGGTAGAGACCGGTTTACTGGGGGATCAGAAACAAAGGGAATAAGGTAACCTCTGGATATTCTGGTTTGTACCCAATGATCTTGGGAAATTTTTAGCCAGGCACTTGGGTACAGTGAAAGATGACCCCCGACTGCCTCCAGAGATGGGACAGTCGGGCAACCCCTCAGGGGCGATGAAAGGGACAATCAGAGAAAGTTTCTCTATCTCCCTGATGTTGCGGACCTCCTGTGCTGCAAGGGTGGTGTCTTCCATTACATCCTCTCCCTCTGCCTCTAGGGGAGATTTGACCTTGTGCCAGAGGGAAACCTTTTTGGGATTTACGGAACCACACTTTCCCTCCTGTTTGACCCTTGGGATAGGGTCTAGAAATAAGGGAGAAACGGACTCCGATGGCAGATAAGGTTTTCCCATCATGCTCGCACCTGGTCAAAGTCTCTTTTACCTGCAGTCCAAAAAGAGTTGAACCGTCAAAGGGGATGTTGGTAAAGGAAGACTTAAAGGATTCCATGAAGTTACACAGAGAATGTCTGCCAAGAGAAATTCCTGTTGTGGTTGCCCTGCTCGCGCCGTCTGCTGCATAGGAAATCAGCCTCATGGAGGAGTTAGCTATTGATGCAAGGGTGGAGAGGTGCGCAGATAACTTATCCGTGGATCCCGAAGCTACTGAACCCTGAAGGGCGTCTCCCAACTCCTTCAGGAGATCCCTTTGAAGTCTAGTAAAATGGGACAGGTAATTCAGCGATCTTAAGGTAAATGCCAATGAAGAGAAGGTACACTTTTCATACTTATCCATCGTCCTGGACTCCTTATTAGGAGGATGGATATTAGATGATGTCTCGGACAACTCCTTTTTGGTGGCCGCTACCACCATAGCATCATCAGGAACTCCCTTAGAAAGGACTTATCCTCCGGAGCAGTCATAAATTTGTTAGGCCTCCTCGGGACAGGCTCCACTGTGTCTGGGGAGGTCCAGACTTTCTGGGATATGATTCCCAAGAGCTGGTCATAAGGCAGCATCACCCAGGAGGTGGAAGGTCAGCAACCAAAGGTCTCAAGGTACACTGATTCGTCCTCAGTAGGGTTAAAGGTTTTCCAATCGCCCTTCTGTCTAAGGATTTCAAGGATGTCAGAAAAGGAGACATCCTCAGAGGGGGATCTAGGGGACCCTTCTGACTCATCCAAATCAGTGTCTGATGTGACAGACTCAGGTGAGTCAATGTGCTTCCTCTTACAAAGTCTCTTCCGAGGAAGCTCTCCAGTGGGATAATCTGTCGAGGTCTCGGAAGAGGGGACACCGCCATTGGGGGCTTCTTGAGTCTCTGGTTCCCTACACTTAGGGGGTGGTGGGAGAGAAGAGGATGCTGTCAGCTGCTGGGGGGACATCGGGTCCAAAGGTAGGGCTTTGGCACTGGACAAAGCTTTCTCTATTGCTTCGAAGGCCTTTCCACCCCGCTCCGAAGACGACCTCTTTTCCAAAGAGACGGAAGGTCGGCTCCGAGCAGGAGGGACAGGTTCCGAAGCCGACGTGGGAACAGAGCTCAGTCGAGGCGAAGCAACTAGAGGAAGGATCAGTTCCGAAGAAAAGCCAGGGTGACAACCCTCTCGGAGTCTACTCGAGAGCATTGGCTCCCAGATCCCTCGGCTCCAGACTGAGCTGCTGAGGATAGAGTTATCAGTTCCGAGGAAGTAGGAAGAATTCTCAGAACTGAAGGATCCAACATAGAAGAACCTGAAGTGTTTGGCTCCGAGAGCAAAGCAGTCGAAGGAGAAGCAGTAGTCTTTAGATGGGGCGGCTCCGAAGCCTTTGGGTCTGGAAGGGCTAACTTTTTAGTCAGAGCCGGGTCACGGAACAACCTCTTCACCACCCCCGCTCTATGTCCTCATCTGAAAGTGCCCTGGAGGAGCAGGTGGAGACAGAAGGAGCTCTCCTCCTTTCTAATATAGGAGATCTCAACATTGGTGAAACAGGGTTGATAACTGGTGAGTGTCTCGATACCAAAGGTTGCCTCGGCACCAAAGAAACCAACGACACAGAGACAGAAGAAGCGGAATCGGAGCCAGAATTCCTTGGCTCCGTCACTTTAGATCGTTTAGACGGCTCCGACGCTGGAACCGAAGATTTTCTCTTCACAGTTTTGGGAGCTGTCTGACCAAGTTCCAGCTGTTCCTAGAAGAAACTGGTCAAAAGACCCCTGTTTATTCATTTATGTTTCCTCTCATTAAGAACCGTAGTACTGAAGGCATGGCAAAAAGTACAGGGTTCTTGTAAGTGAGCTTCTCCCAGATGGTACACACACCAAATGTGACTGTCAATGACATTTTTTGTGAACACTTGTCACATTTCTTGAACCCCGACGGGCGGTGTTCCTTATGTTCTCTGTCTTTCTCTTTGGACATGCTGACAAGAAAACAAGGCTAACAACGATTTTCAATAACAACACTAACTATAACTAATAGCAAAGTTATGAAGAGAAGACATTTTTTTTTTTTTTATATAGACTAGCACTCAGGCAGTTAAGGCCCCCTAATTTAAATGGGCAACTACAGCCCTCTAACTAAAACGGGCCGTACAGTCCTAAAAAGGTGGAATACGGGATCAAGCACTCAATAACAATCACACAAGTAATAACTAAAAACGATTAAAGGTAGAAAGTGAAGAAAAAGGATGAAAAATAAGATTTATCAAAAAATCTTCTATTTAGCCAATGAGCCAGTAAGGAGACAACCTCGAAGCTTTCGCGGCAAACGAGATCTGGGCAACTGCTGTGAGGGACCATGGGATAGGGGTTAGCCTCAAGCCAGTAAAAGCTCTCGATCTTTACGAACCCATCCAGCACGAATTATGGTGAGACAGGACTACATAGCATCATACATTTACAAACCCTCTTGCATCAAGGGGGTTGCTGAGGGTGCCTATGCACAAAAGCAGATTTGGAAGGATAGTTACTTTGAAATTTGGGGATAGAAGAAACAAAAATGTTTAAGTCCTGTATAAATTTACCTCTGTCTTGTAAAGTTTTATAGTTCTGCAGCAGTGTCAAAATTATTCTGGTTATCCAAAGAAGCATCCAAGAGTTTAACCTTAATATCAGGTAAAGCCTGTAAGCATAGCCAGGAATATCTCCACATGAAAGAACCAGAAGCAGCAGCCTTAGAGGATGTGTCAGCTGTATTGTAACTACATTTATCAGGGTAACGAGCCACTTCAGAAGTAAAGCTGAGCAAAGGAAGAGTAACAGTCTTAATGTCATAATCAAGCAAGACTGACAGACCCCCACCCCCAAGCTGGAAGAAAAAGCATACCAGGTCATACAGATTTGATAATTTATGGACCTGAAGGCCAGTGTAGCACATGTATACACAATTTTACCCAATCTCTCCATAGCTCAGCTATCATTGTCAGAAGGAAGGAGTTTGGAGAAGAACAGAAGTTTAGAAGGTCTATCTGTAGAAACAGATATCATAGCAGGGTCTGAAGATGAACACTGGCAGAGGTACGAGGGTCTCAGCTACCTTAAAGAAGCAATCTGGCTTCTTGGAGGCCAGAGGCTGGGAGTCAGGAGCTAAAGATGCAGCTGTAAAGGTATCCAGTAAAGCAGTAAGCACTGGAGGAACAGCTGAAGTAGCAGGAGGTTCCAAAGGGAGAATCAGGGGATAAGAAATCCTCTTCTTCTGATCTACAGTCCAAGGGAAAAGAATCTGTGAAGAATAGGATATTCATTCCCAGAATCCAACTCCTTATCCGAGGAATCAGAATTTCTAAGCATCTGGAATACAATGGATGACCAAGGAGTAGCAGAAACAGATAAGCCCTAAAGTGGCTTTAAGGCCATAAGCACATTAAACAACCCCTGGGTAAAGTCCTGTAATTCTTTATGGATCCTTAGCAAAGGATGGGACATGCTTGGTCTTCTGTTCCTTTTTTAATGGGACATCAGCCTTGACATATCCTGGTGGTTCAGAGCCTTGCCTAGCTTCTATAAGAGTACCAGACACCTCTTCTCAAACAAGAATGTGGGGAATTCCCCCAAGGCCCCTCATAAATGATCAGCCATGGTTCTCCCTCACTGTCCATGGCAGAAGTATGCACAGCCTTGGAACAAGATAGAGAATTGGGTTCCATGCTGTCTTCTGATTGGGTTGTGGCACAGGGAACTGGTGTCGACACGGAATGGTCCTCAGAGTCTTCATCCACCAACAGAGAGAGATATCTGGTGCACAGTGGCAGAATCCTAGTGAGACTTTCTAGTCTTCATTTTAAGAGGCAGCTGAACTTCAGGGCAGGTGGATTCAGCCAATGGCACCCTGAGTCAAAAACTTAAGTTGCTGGTTTTGTAGATAGACGGATAAAGAGGACAGATGACTATGAAGAATTTTGGGAGCAAAGGCCTGGCAAACAGTACACTGAATATGGTTGTGTGTAGCACCTAAATAGAATAGGCACTTTTTGTGTCAATCTTTATATGGAATCTCATTTTCCTTTCCTAGATGAAAAACTCACAACACTAACAGAGAAAAGTAATAGAAGGAACTTCAATGGGTCACTTATATGTAAACAATTTAGTTCAGCCAGCACAGCAAAATATGTCTTAGACCAAAGTTTAAATGTGGCGTTCAGACTGGTGCCAAAGAAGCTCTGAGGACTGAGCATTTGTGCATCACCTTTATGGCCTATGCCTGCACAGGAAGCATACAGCTGACATACACCACTCTTATGATGTCAAGGCTTTGGTATGTTAGCTTGATGTTAGTCTATTTTCAGCAAGATATGTCACATGTAAGGAATATTTCAACAGTGATAAGGAAGGGCACCTGGAGCTAGACACTTTATGAACTCTCTTGGTGCAGTGGATAGTCCAAAGGGTAAGGCAAAGAACTGATAAGGTTGTGTGTGTCTGAATCATGTTAAGAAATGCCTGAAGGTTTGATGACAATCATCTTTTACGTCTACTACTGTCAGAACACTTGAAATAGGAAGAAGAGGTAACAGGTTGTGAAGTGACAACATGCTGGAGTTGGGCACTATCACAAACAGGTAAAGGAAAGAAAGATCCATAACTGGTGTCCAAGCATTTTCTTTATCTGCCATTAGGTAAACCCTTATTAAAAACCCTTCCCCACCTGGGAAAGAGAAACTGTTCTATTACTCCTTGGGACAGCATGGGATGGAGACCCAGTGGAAACAAAAGAGTCTGATCTGGAGGATGAGGAATTGCCCCCTAGAAAGGAGGAATTTCCTCCACCTGCCATCTGTAACCTTGATGAATGATTTTCAGAGCCCATTTGTCTGAAACAATTTGTTACTAAAGAGGAAAATGGAGATTCTGACTTTCTGGAAGAAAAAAAGAGGCAGTGGAAGGAGATCACAATGTCTCGAACAATCATATTTTTGAATTGCACTTGGTTTGAGGAGGTTTGAGATTGGAACCCCCTTGCCATTTCTTCTTAAATGTCTATTTATCTGAGATTTGTTGAGAACTCCCTTTCATCACACTTATTGATCACCTCTGCAGAGGGATGAAACACTAAATGTCAAGGGTGCATTTATAATCCCATTTTTAACATCATTTGCGAGGTTCTGAGAATGCAGCTATGGAAACATCCCCAAAACAGTGCCAGTGGCCATAGCCCTGGAAGGAGTATCAGAGTTATGCATACTGTAAACAAGCAAGTTTTTTTTCTACACAAGAAGAAACTGCAGATAAAACATTCCTCATATTTTCACAATTAGTCAGAACAAACTTTAACATATGAGCCTGACAATTCAAAATTCTGAAAATAAAAAATGCAGTAGTATACACTTTGTTCCCATACTTATCAATAACTTGCCCATCCTTATCAGAAAGAATAGGATCTAGATCAACAAACTGCAGCTGCTGGGTCAGATTTGGGAATAGTGTATAAAAATGTAAAATACTGAAGAACTTTATACAATCTATCTACCTTTCTAGGGGCAGCTGGCTGACTGTCAGGAAAATTGCAGGCAGCAACACACACATCCTCAAAAGAGACAGAACAGGCATTAGGGGTGTAGGCTCTGGAAAATCCTTCTTTAACAACTCATAGTATTTTCTGTGAAATCTCAGTGTTCTAATGAAATTACTGGTACATTCTTGCAATAGCCTCAGATAAAAAAGAAACTCCAACAGAAAGAATCAGAACTTCAGCTCTCCAAGTCTGAATCCAAATCTGAGGGGGAAAAAAACTGCTGCATTTGTCCTGCATCTTCCTGTTCAGATTCAGAATCTTGAATCTCTTCACAAAAGATTAATCCCTCTTTCTTTTACCAGAAACTACTTTACAAGAAGGCTCAATAGCCTAATTTAAATACTTAGCCAGACCCAGTAAACTACTCCCATCCACCAGTAAACTACTCCCATCCAAAGAAAATTGAGGAGGACTAGATACATGCTTGGGTTTCTGTTACTTTTTGACAGGACAAATGGGGCCAACCATGCTAATAATGGTGGCAACAGTTTCCCCAGAGATGGGCAAAAGACTCTGACACACCGAAAACTTTCCTAGTCCCTCTCCCAAGATCAAGAAATATGGTTCTCTCTTGCCCACTGAGGGAACCCCAACAGATGCTGATGACGTGGCTAACCCCTGTTCCATAGTGGCTACAGCAGCACTTTAAAACACTAAGCCAGCCTCACAGAAGTATAATAAACACATTTTCTCTACAGAAAAAAATGTTTCAGTAACTTTGCACCACTTTTAAACTGACAGAAAAAATAACTTTTTCTTTTAAAAGTATGCTACAGTCTCAAGAAAGTCCATTAAAACACATCACTCCTAGCTTTAAAATAACTTTCCTGAAGAGGAAAGTAATAAAACATCAACAAAATTAAGAAAATGGAATTTTTACCCAAAGGGAATTCTTCTGCTTAACAAAGGAAAGCACAAGCCAACCATAGATCTTCAAGAGTCTCAAAAGTGTGTACTCTTTGGGGGCAGTAAATCTGTTAAGGGATTCACACACAAATTTGTCAGCTCAGCTCAATTTGCTTTTCAGTTTGGGCACATTTAAGCTTTGGAAGCTGGATGACTGTTATATCCTTGGCAGGATATAACCCATATAGCTAAGGCTACTGTAGCAGTGATCAATAAGATGAACATCACTGTGTTCTGAGTGAAAGTTATCAGCTCTTTTTCCATTATCAGCTGTTTTACCTTGGAGTTGAGAAGTCTGCAGGTGCAAGTAATTACTCATATTTTAATACCTTTATTGAATCAGTTAAGACCTAGACAAACATACATTTATATAAAAGAAAACAGGATTAACATATTCCCATATTCCCTTACATAACATATATTCTTCTGTATCCTGGATTCACTCCCATGCATTCAGCACATCGGGCAACGAGCGCCCTTCAGCACTCACTGTTTCCGTAGCAGGTAAGGGTTTTATGGGATCAGGCTGTTAGCCTGATACCCAGTCCTCTTTAAGAGGGTGCACCATACACACACTCACACCTAGGGCCACTTTAGAGTGTCCAATCCACCTACTGCATGTCTTTGGAATGTGGAAGGAAACCCACACAAATGCAGGGAGGACATGCAGACTCCACACAGAAGGCACCCCAGCTGAGAATCAAACCGGAAAACCTCTTGCTGTGAGGCAACAGCACTAACCGCTACACCACTGCACCGTCCATTCTTTTGTGTAATTGTCATCAATCCAACATTACATAAATTAATCAATTCCTCCCTTCTCTTAAACATCATTCCTCCTCCAAAACATTATACTGCATGTATAGTTCCCACAATTTCCATTTTTATCTTTCCATGTAATTTACTCCTATCCTTTTTTTAACAATTCCACTTCCAGTTCTTCTTGCTCTGCTACAATATTCAATGCTTCTAATACAGTTGGTTTAGACTTTGATTTTTTTTTTTTTTTTGGTAGCACCAGAATTAAACTTAACAAGGCCTTACTGTGTCTAGGCAATTCAATCCTGTATCCCAGCTCAATAAAATCATTTCTTTAGTTATACCCACTTGCTCACCCGATTTTTCTGACATAGTCCTCTGTAGGGAATATTAAATTTGTCAACATATACTCACAAAATGTGTTCTCAGTTACCACTTTCTTCCTTATCACACTGACAATATTTGTTATCTATACGAGGAAGCATTCTTTGGAGTCTGACTAGGCTATAAATACCTATACAAACACTTCCAAGCAAAGATCCTAAATTTTCTAGACTTTGTTCCATATTTGGGAGCCATATATATATGCCCTCCCATTGTTTCATAGTAAACTGCTTATTTAATCTCTTCATAATATTTTCTAACCTCCTCTGATTAATAGTTATTGAGCAATATTTTATATATCTTACTAAATTATCCATTTTTAACAGAAGCTTCTGTCCTAGATTCAACTAAAATACCACCAGAGCAGGTCTTTCCCTTAGGATCTCCTTATTTCCTTCTCTTTGCCTATACTCTGATATCAATCCTTGATATGGAAGGCAATCTCTAGCAAGCAGTCCAAATTAATTTTGGCCTCTTTCCATTCTATTACATATCACTCTCTGATTATTTGCTTGCAATGCTTTGGTTCCTTTACCAATTTTTTTCCAGTAAATTCCAGACCCATCTTGCCTATTCTCTGAATCCCTAACTGCAGCCATCCCTATCAGGAGAATCCCTTTTCTCCATCCCAGTGCCAGTTTAGTTCTTAGGATATGTTCTACTACTTTGAATATAATATTCTGTATGGTTATTGTTATTCTCCATAAGCATCTGTATCCAAAATTCCAGTCTCGCCTTGTTTCTTGAGCTTCCCCGTTTCATCATCATCCCTTTCCAGTTTGAATTATAGCTTTCTGCTTGTGCTATGTACAGGGGCATTAACTGTGTAGCTCTGAAATACCCCTTCAAATATGGTAATTGAAAACCATCTTGTTCTGTTGGAAGGATCAACTTAACCCACTTGAATCTCACCCTCTTCTCCTCCCAGATAAAATCTTTCAACTCCATTAATTGCTATCCACAATTTCTCCTCTGGTTGATAAAAAATATGTGAACTGCATATAAAACTAAACGGACTAAAAACATTTTCACTGATTGTATATTTTCCATCCATGTCCATAAAACAGAGCTTTCAGTTTCTCTGTTTTTCTTTTTGTATTATCCTTTGTTTAGCCTCTTCCCACATATCTTTAGCTGCCATAACAGAACCCTTTTAATCCATACTTCTAATTATTTCATTTTATCATGTCCCCATAAATTATGTGTATTTTTGAGCCAATTTGTGTGTTGGTACATAGTTTACAGCTATTGCCTTTAATCTGTCTTCATTAATTTTGTATTCTGAAAAGGCTTGAAACTGTCTTAAAATGTTCTACACTGAAATGTCCTTTTATGGTTTTATCAGGTATAAAATAATATCATTTGCAAACACAGCCAACTTTTCTTGACTACAATAACTATTACATCCTTGAATTACTGAGTCCCTTATTTTCTTTGTCAATGGTTCTAAACATAACACAAATAATGGGGAAAGAGAACACTCATCTCTAGTTCCTCTACTCAAACAGATATTAACAGAGAGGAGTTCCTTCACAAAAGTTTTCGCCTCTAATGCCTCAAATATCCTCCTTATCAACCTTATAATTTTATCAGGGAATGCACATGTTTCCCAGCTTACTCTGTTGAATACCTTCTCTACATCAAGACCCACCAACAACAGTGGTAATTTCTTACATTCTACTTCCCTCTGGATCAACATTTTAAATTAATGTTATCAAATCTTTGCCTCCCCTCTACAAAACCAAATAATTTATCAAGTACATCAAGGTCACAACGTAGCCAAAAGTAAAAAAAGCTTCTTCAATAAAAAGGATGAGTTTTATTTTGAAATATGCTACAATTCAGTGCCAAGACATGAACAGTAAGCTTTCTAGTAATGGTTTCCTTCAGTGTATATTATCCTCCTCAGTGTTGTTGAGGACTTAGTTCAGTTTTTATTTTCTCTATTTGCCTTGTAATTTCTTGTTCTTACTTGTTTGATAATGGTTTGGCTGATGTAGTAATATGAATAGTTAAATAGTAATTTAGTCCATCATATGAGCCCTTTAAAGGTGTGTGTGTGTGTGTGTGTGTGTGCGCGACTTCTTTGAAGAATTATGACAAGGCGCCAACATTACAGAATAACATTTAATTTTGAAGTAATCTGATCATCATATTTACCCAGGCAGCAACTAAAAAGGGGCTACAGACATGGCCTACTTAGATATCAGCAGGACATTAGACAAAACATTGCATGAAACATTCCCCGAAATTCAGCAGGCTCTGCATGGCATGCAGGAATAGTGCAAGGGCTGCTGCACACAGTAAGGCCGACGAGCGATCCAGGAACGGGCTCCTGGGATGTGCACAAATGCTCCTACACTATTCCTGCACGGACACAGCTCCTGCATGCTATTTACCCCATTTGCAAGTGAAAACCATGCAAATGAGGTGAATCAGTGATCCAGGAAGCAGGCAGGCGTCTGTGCAGGAATAGTGTCCTGCAGAAATGTATTCGGCTACTAACCGAGTACATTTCTGCAAATTACAAAACGGAGGCATGACGGCTCCAAAGAACGCCTGTATTCAATGTAGTAGGCATTCCAATGGCCAAATATATGGCCATTAGCATGGGAAATAGTTGCAAAATCATAAAAAAACACCTTTCATTTTTTTTTGGCCGATTTCAGCCGTTTAAGCATAGGGCAGCAGTGCACAAATGGGATCGGCCAGAAAATAATGAAAAAAGCTGGAGATAAGCTTTTAAACCAAAAATCAGCATTCTGCCGTAATAGTCAATGACATGGAATAGTGGTTGCTAAGGGGGAAGGCTGTCAGTTTTGTAACCATGCATTAGCAGTCAGTTGTATGCAAATGAGGAGATTGATACTAAATCACAGATTTCCCCTCAGTCTTAGCTTACAACCAACTGTGTAGGCGCAGCAACACCATAGTATAAGCATAAGAGGTAGATGACCTCATAAGGGGGAGTGTCATGCATGCAGTAAGCTTATTGGAGGTCTGTGGCCTGTGTTTGCCCTTAGCTAAGCACAGCTAAGGAAGTGGGGTGTGTCTGAGGCTGCCTAGCAGGGTTTACATTGCCTAAATGGGTGTGTGTGCCGCGCACTAGTTTTAAAAAAAAAAACAGGAAATAGCAGCTCTGTTCACATCTGAGCACTGGGTATGTGCGGCCCTTCTCGGGGCTAAAACGGGAAGGCAATGTGAAGAGAAAACAGTAGTAGGAAGGCAAGAACTAGCATAGCTGGCAGGTGAAATGTATCAGAATCAGCCAATTACACAGGCAGCAGCCCAGCCTAGCACACTACTATAAACTATGCAAACATCTTTCACTCTGTTTTTTCCCACAAACTCTACACCACCGGTGTACACAGACGGGGAAATTTTACCTGACAAAACTAATAAAATGATAGGGGCTGCTGTCACTCTCATACATCAATGTGGAAGAGGCTGAGGGTGGTGAGGATGAGAATGCAGATGACCAACCCACAGTGAGGAGAAGAGTGTACAGACCCAGGGTAACCTACCAGGGGCTACATGAGCTGGAGATAGTGAGGCGCTATAGAGTGGACAGGGACATCCTACAGCAAATTGTTGAACTGTGCTGGCCATACCTCACATACAGAACCAACAGGGGGGGAACCCATCCCAGTGGATACCAAGGTATGTGTAGGCTTAGGAATACTAGCCACAGGTACCTTCCAAAGACCAACTGGGGATATTATAGGGATCTCACACGCATCAGCATCCAGGGTACTCCACCAGTTCCTGGATCCCTTGTCAGAACATGCCGGTGAGCACATATATTTCAACACCCGTGAGGCGTTGACCAGCAATATGCACCACTTCCACCAAATAGCAGAATACCCTGAGGTAGTGGGTGCTATAGACTGCACGCACATACACATCAAAGCAGCACCTGGTGAGCGGGTAGGGTCTATATAAACTACAAGGGCTTCCCCTCCATCAACTGCCAGGTCATGTGTGATGCCCATGGCATTATCATGAATGTGTGTGCTGGCAGCCCTGGAAGCTATCACGACTCCCACATCTGGCATATGACACAGCTGTACCAGAGATCTGCCAGTGGGGACATCCCATATGGGCACCCATTGGGGGATGCTGGTTAAGCACTGGAGCCATAGCTGAGGAAACCCATCAGAAATGCACACACACCCGAACAAGAACTCCATAATGAGGCACATGCACAAACCAGAATCATAATACAGCATGTGTTTGGGATGCTCAAGTCACGGTTCCGGTGCCTGGACATATCCGGTGGAGCCTTGCAGTACTCTTCAGCTACATGTACACAAATTTTCATTGTATGTGCCATGCTACACAATATGATCCTGTGGAAACAGCTGCAGCAGGACCAGCACGAGGCAGGGCCACACAGCCCCCCCACCATTGCCAAGGCCAGCGCAGGCACAGAGTGACTCGGAGGAGAAACAACCTGAGCCTGCCCATGTAGACAGAAGGAGGCATGCCCAAGCTTTGGCAAAGGGGCAACGCATAGCACATACACTGATAGGGTAGGAACCCAGGGAATGACACCTCTTTCTGACTCGCACATACAGTAAAAGGGATGCCAAGCATGACACTACCTGTGCTTTACCACATACAGGGAGTGTACTGCATGCATCTGACAGTCAGCCCTCCAGCACCATCCACAAGTAACTCACTCTTCCTATCAATTGCTGAATGGAGTAGCACGTTCTGCTAGGCATAGCTATGGTATGGATGACAGCATGCAAGGGAATCGGGTGCCTGAATGGGATGGCAGCAGATAGTGGACACCTATATGGGCAGCATGGAATCCATAACAAATACTGGTGTCAACAAAGTAGGCAGTACTAGACAAGGTGACAAATTCAACTGCAGTACATGTGGTGGCCCAAATGTATGTCCATAGGACACACACATGCATGTCAGTGAGGCTCACATATCCAACAACAGCCTCAGCTAGCAGGACATGTGTAGATGACCATAAAGAAAGGCTGTGCTAAGGCCTCCAATTGATGGCAATGGAGAACAGCCCCCCTTCAGACCTACACAAACAGACTATAACAGGTCAGGCAGTTGTATGTTGGGTAAGAAGTCAAACATGTAGCTCAATAAAACCTTAGATCTGTACTCTACTGATATGCCTCTAGTCTGCATGATAGGTCAGAATACAAAATGAAATGGAAGCCAACAGAGTACCTAAATACCAGTACAGTCATAGCAAATGTTTACAGTTGTCAGGTGTGCCCTCCCCCACCACAATCCTATGTACAGATGCAGTAACATGTACATGTGGGTTTAATAACAGTGGAGCACAGATTACCTGAGCTGGCCAAATTTACAGGATAGACTGTTGCATGTGTACAATGTGCAGGTGTCTGTGTGTTAGGTTGTGTGTTGTATATTGTGTGGAAGTGGTCAGCGTGTAGGCATGGAGGGTTCTGTCTCGGTGGCCTTTGGCCACTACTGTCGATAACAGGGCCATGTTCTGACAACTGCAGTGCCAACCACAATGCATCCCAGCAAGACCCAATTCAGCGGTCATCCATACTCATTGTTCAGATGTCAATATCTGTCACCATCTGAAAGATGGACATGCCACGAATGTGGACCCAGACATACACACAGTACACAGGTGGAAGTACCCTAGACAGAGTACATAAAATTTAACTGTCAACTGCACACACCATTGGAATTGTACATACAGGTTAGCAACACATTAGTCTGTGCAGTATGGAATACTGATGTAGTCTGGCCAATCACTGGCAGACCACAAACAATGAGAGACTGCCTATGTCCCTGCACAAGGCAGCATAAGGGAAATGTCCCAGGTATATCTGTGAGTCAGCTGCAAGAGGCTTCCATATCACACATGCACTCAGCTCACACCACCATCAGCCACAGGTTTATCACAGGTCATATCCCTGCTGTTGGGAATGAGTTCAGTATGACCCCCACTTCCGTATAGGAATACCCACAGAATGCTGAAGAGGTGTCCCATGCAGGTGTGTCCCTAGCTGTAAACAGCACCCTGCCAGCATCCAGATCAATGGATTAATATGGACAGGAACTATTGCCATTAACACCTCGCACACTTACTCCAGGGGAATCCAGTGGCTCGCAGCTTGGGACTCTAGGAGTAACAGAATGCACTAGCCTGCTACAGATGGCTTGCATCACTACCAAATGCCCTACAGTCCTCTGTCAAAGGCCTGTACCTCACCCATACTGCCAATGTATATTATCTCATGGGGTCCCAACTAACAACATAACAGTCCACAGAAAACAAATGCAAGGCCATGTAGACAAATCCCAGTAGCATGCCCACCATGTCCTACTGCATGAACTGTAGACCAACTCCTAAATACTGCTGGGATGAAGGGACTATAGGGATACTTCTCAGATATCGCTCGCATAATATTAGGAAGAGGACAGACTAAGAGTGGGGGGTGTAGAAGCATGGACACTGTTGAGTGTGTGATGTCTGAAACTCTGATGTGTGCCCATACTAACCCTGCCTGCAAACCCAGTAATGGGTGGCTACAAACCTGCTTGTAAACCACAATGTGAAGGGAAACTGACCAGATATATGACCCCTGCCTCTGGGTAACTTGGTTGAATCGTTACAGCTGAGAGGTATGGCCATTCTGTTATGTCGATAGATGTACAAGCAGGGGATCCTCAGCCACCACAGTACCAAGGTGCAGGACCACTTACACAGACCCATCAGCAAGTGTCTGCAGCTACCCCCCCAGAATGGCATGTACGTGCAAGAATATGTAGGCTGCAGACCACAATACTGGACACAGCTTCATTCATCTTGTATTTCTCAGAAAATAACTGTGAGCAAATAAGTACATTTGTCAGTAGATGACATAATACATCACAGTGTAAAACAGTACATATGTCTGAATATCTCTGCTAACACCAACCATGTAACACAAGCAGCACAGACACAATAGTTACAACCAAGCTGTCAGCTTGAGAGTTTATATGGAGGGGTGGGGAGCACCTGACTGATGTGTCAGGAGGTCTGGAACTGGGTCCAGAATCCAAGGCTTCTCTTGCAGGTGATGCCAAAGGAACGGAAACCATATCTGATGAGGCCAGCAAGGGGCAATAAGGATCAATTTGCAACCCAACAATTTTGCTTTCTGAAGAACTTTGGGAATTAGAGGAAAAGTGGGGGGAGGCATAAAGCAGTCCTGGGGGCCAATTGTCAACAAGTGCATCCCTGGGAGACTGTACCGGTGGTGGGACTAGGGGAAAGTAGCTGCTGAATTTGTTGTTTACGTGAGTGGCAAAGAGATTGCAGCATGGCTGGCCCCATCTGCGAAAAATCAGATCCGCAATTTCCTGTTTCAGGGACCACTCGTGAGGCATAAGTATTGCCCTGCTGAGCTTGTCTGCTATCACTCTGATTTCCCCAGGATGTGCGTCGTGATCAGAAAACATTGGGAAGACATCGCCCACTGCCATACTCATAGAGCCTCCCGACACAAGAGGTAAGACCTAGTTCCGCCCTGTTTGTTGATATACCACACAACTGACATATTGTCCATCTGTATTCGTATAGTCCCTGAAGGAAGAGAGTCTTGAAGTGCTTGCAACACCAAGAGCACCGCCCTTCATCTCCAGGGCACTGATGTCAAATGGTACTCGTGTGGTTGTACCTTAAACAGTCTGTCCCAGATAATTAACCCCACCCCATCTGGGACACATCCGTGGTCACTGTGGCTACTGGCTGGGGGGTCAGGAACGGTCTGCCTAGGGTGACCTGGGGGGAGTAGAGCCACCACTGCAGATCTCTCCTGTAGGACTCTGTTACTGAAATCAGGTGCAACATTGGTAGATCCTGGAATGACCAGTGAGTTAAAAGGAGCCACTGCAGAATTCTCATATGGAAGCGTGCCATACGGACTAGAGTAATTGCTGCTGCCATAGAACCCAAGACCTTCAGTATGTACCGTCCCTAAATTTTCTTTTTGTCATGAGTACTGAGACTTGTTGACGAATGGTAGAGAATCTTTCTTGAGGAAGTCTCACTATCATGTCTCTTGTATTTAATTCTGCCCCTATAAATGTAATACACTGACAAGGCAGATTTTTCATAATTTACAGTGATGCCTAGTTGTGCACAAGTGTGAATTGTGTGGTCCCGCACTCTTATCAGGTGATGCTCGGTGGTGGCAGTAAGGAGCCAGTCGTCTAGATATGGAAACACCTGGAATCCTAGATGCCTCAGGTGAGCCGTAACTACTGCCATGCATTAGGTAAACACCTTGGGGGCTGTGATGAGACCAAAGGGCAGAGCTCTGAACTGATAATGACTGGTTCCCAGCCGGAAGCGTAGATATCTCCTGGATTGCCTGTCCATTTTTATATGGTAGTACGCATCCTGGAGATCGAAAGAGCACATCCAATTGTCTTGACCCAAAAAGGGGAGAATGGACTGCAGTGTCACCATCCAGAACTTCGCTTTTCTGACCGATTTGTTTAGTCTGCTGAGATCCAAAATGGGCCCCCAGTCCTCTGTCTTTCTTGCAACTAAAAATAACCTTGAGTAAGTTCCGAATTCAATTTGGTCTGTTGGAAATTCCTGGATGGCTCTTTTTTGTAACAACCTTCGTACTTCTAGGCTTGCCTGATCCTGAAGACTGGGTGGAACATCTGGGATTGATCATTGTGCTCTTTTGGGGGCGTTTGGGAGAAGGGAATTTTGTAACCCCTGGATATTATGGACCGTACCCACGCATTTTCTGTTATAGTCTGCCAGGCTTTTGAGTACAGTGATAATCTGCCCTCGACTGCCTCCAGAGGTGGACAGCTGAGCAACCCATCAGGGATGCTGGAAGGGCCTAGCAGAAAAAAGTATCCCTGCCACGAGACCGGTGTCTCCAGTTATTTCCCCCTCTGCCCCAGGGGGAATTTTCTCCATGTGTGTCAGGCGAAGCTCCCTGGGATTTCTGGAACCACATCTTACCACTCTTCTGACCTTTGGGGTAAGGTCTCGAAGGAGTGGAAAAAGCGTATTCCCATGGGAGTTTTGCCATCTCGTTCACACCTGGTAAGAGTCTCTTTTACTTGAGGCCCGAACAAAGAAGAGCCATCAAAGGGGGTGTTTGTAAAGGAGGACTTGAAGGTCTCCGCAAATTGACATAGGTGCATCCAGGAGCATCTCCAAAAAGTAACTCCTGTGCCTGCAGCCCTACTCGTACCATCTGCCACGTAAAAAAATCAGGCGCATGGAGGAGTTAACTGTCAAGGTCACAAGCTGGTTAGCAGTCTTGTTCGCTGCTCCCTCAGCTGTAGGATCCTGAAGGGTATCTCCTAACTCCTTGAGGAGATCCCTCTGAACTCTTGTAAAGTGTGATAAGTAGTTAGCAACCTTAGTGTAAAGGCCGCTGATGAAAACGTATGCTTCCCATACCTGTCCATCATCCAGGACTCCTTGTAAGGCAGATGGACAGAAGAGGAAGTTTCTGCTAGTTCCTTCTTGGTGGCTGCTGCCACCACCATAGCATCAAAAGGTACTCCTTTTGAAAGAAATGGATGGTCTTCAGGGCCAGTTATAAATTTATTGGGCCTCCGCGGAACTGGTTCTATGGTCTCTGGAGAGCGCCATGCCTTTCGACTCACTACAGCTAAAAGTGGGTCAAAACGCAGAGACACCCAAGAGGTGGATGGTCGGGAAACAAAAGCATTCAGGTACACAGACTCATCAGACTCATCTTCAGAAGGGGCAAGGGACTTCCAGTTACCCCTCTAAGAATTTCCAGGATGTCTGAAAAAGAGACATCCTCAGAGGGGGACAGTGGGGACCTTTCCGACTCCTCCAAGTCTGTGTCTGAGGTGATGGACTCAGGGGAGTCCAAATGCTTCCTCTTGCATTTTCTCTTTTGAGGAACCTCCCCTGAGGCATGCTCAGGGGAAGTTTCAGAAGAGGTGGGGTCACCCATTGGGGCATCCTGGGGCATAGGTTCCCTACGCTTGGGGTGGAGGGGAGGTTCTGAAGCAGACACCGGTATGAAAGGGGAAGGAGCCAATGGAGCAGAGGGTTGAGTGGTCTCAGCAAACAGCACATTCCTCATCACCTCGAAGGCACCGCAGTTGCGGATGGAGAGAGACTCCGGCTCTGAAGAACCTGGAGACCTCCTCCCAACCAAGGGCAATGGCTCCGAAGCTGATGTAGGAGCATAGCTCACCTGTGCCGAAGCACCGAGAGGGGGGGGGTCAGACAAGGGTCTGATGCCACTCCCTCCCCCTCAGAGCCGACAAGAGAACATTGGCCCCCAGATCCCTCGACAGACTGAGGTATTGAGGAGATCAGAGCAGTGGTCAGAACCGATAAATCTAGGGTTGTAGGAACAGTCTGTTCCAGCACCATGACTTCCATGCATGCCAGCTCCGAACTGGATGCAGTTGGGAGGAGGAATAGATTAAAAAACTGGTTGGGCAGATGGCACCACTTCCTTCTGGGCTGGGCTCGACAACAATTTAGCAAATACTAAATCTTGAGCAGCCTCTTCACCACCCTCTCCACGTCATCATCCAAAAGGCTCCTGGATGACTGAGAGGAGTGTGCAGAAGACCAGTGACTACCTGCCACAGACTGTAAAATGAGGGACTGTGGAACAGATCTCACCAGCTCCAAGGAGGGGGACCTAGATCTTTTATGAGTCCAGGATGGCTCCAAGACTGCTGATGGAGCCGCCAGAGAGAGTGAGGTTTATCGGAGACAACTGTCCACTCCAAAGGCTCGGAAGACTTGTCTTTAGATTTGGTCAGCACCGAGGACGGAGCCAACAAAGATGCCGGTTTATTTAGCAGGCTGAGTTTCTCCAGACGCAGCTTCAAAAGGGGTTTTTAATAAACCTCGTAAAATAAGCTTGTTTTGTCTCCCCTGCAGGACTTGTGCACTAAAGCCATGACAAATGGAACATGAGTCCTGCAGGTGAACAGCCCCTAAACAGTACAAGCAACTCGTGTGCCCGTCCGTAAGGGACATTTTTTGGCAACACGAGTCTCTTTTTTAAACCATGATGGTTTTGAATCCTTGGACATGGTAAAATACCTGAAACAGCAAGAAAGGTAACACACAAGTTTATAGTAAACCTAAGTGACAAAAAACAATTAGTTATGTACTTACCATAACGATAGATGTATGTGGTCCATCTCGACTACATTCATTACTGATCAGCTCTGACTCGGCCGATAGTTACTAGCACAAAAGTCTCTAATTGGCTGGGCTAACCCGGTATCCCAAGATGCACCACGCCCAAACCCCAGATCTTGTTTGCCAACCATATAACAGTGTTACATACACAACCTCACAGAAAATAACACAAGCAAGAGGAGAGAAAAAATAACATCCTCAGAAGGGTCTAAGAAAGTAATTTCCTCCAAGTCCACCAGGAAGGGGGAAGGTGTGTGGGTACGTAAAAATGTAGGCGAGATGGACCACATACATCTATCGCTATGGTAAGTACATAACTAATTGATGTAATGTGGTCCTATCTTGCCTACATTCATTACTGACGGGATAGCGTCCCTAGCACCTATATCCTGGGAGGCTCACGGAAAAATACTGAGCACCGTGGAACCAAAGGAAGCCCGGCCTCTAGATGCCATGTCCAGCTTGTAATGAGAAATAAAGGTATGCAGAGAGGTCCAGGTGGCCGCAGCACAGATGTCATCCAAAGAGAGCCTAGCATGATAAGCTACTGAGGCAGCCATAGCCCTGGTAGAATGAGCCTTAACCAGGAAAGGTAAAACTCTGCCTGCTGATTCGTACATAAAAGAAATACAGTCCGTAATCCACCTAGCAATAGTACTCTTTAGTCACAGGGCTACTCTTCTTGTTCTCTGAAAAGGACACAAACAATTGATCAGATTTCATGTGGAGTTTCGTCCTATGCAAATAAAACCTTAGCTGTTTATGTACATCCAGCTGGTGAAATTTGAATTCCGCTTTGTTTGAAAATTTCGGAAAGAAAACTAGCAACTCAATGGATTGATGAAGACAAAAGGTGGAAGATACCTTAGGAAGGAAGGGTTGAGTCTCAAGGAAACCCTATCCTTATGGAAGATCAAATAGGGGCTTTTAATGGAAAGGGCTTGAAGCTCCGATACCCTCCTGGCCGAAGTAATGGCGACCAGAAAAGCTGTCTTCCAAGACAAATATTTTAATTCAAAAGTGGCAGCCGGCTCAAAGGGAGCAGAAGTTATGGTTCGAAGCACCAAGTTTAAATCCCATGGCAAGACTGGTTGTGCTACTGGGGGACGAAGTAACCAGGCTCCTTTCAGGAAGGCTTACAAAGTTTATGGCCCATAAGGGAAGGTCCATATGAAACGTGGAAATTAGAAATGGCCGCCAGCTGTACCTTAATGGTAGAGGGAGCGGAACCCTGTCTGAAGAGCATAGCCAAAAAGTCTAAGACCGCAGACAAGAGGGCTGTGAAGGGGTCTAGATTATGTGCTTGAGCCCAAATAGCAAATCTCCTCCATTTGCTAGAGTATATCTTTCTAGTGGATGACTTGTGGGAGGAAGACAGGATATGTACCACCTCAGGCGAAAAAGAGTGTAATCTGACTAAGGATGGAAGTGGAGAAGCCAAGCTGTCAACCTGAGGGTTCGTAGTGATGGATGGAACTGCCCCGACAGATGAGTCAATAGGTCTGGAGCTGGGTCCAGAGTCCAAGGGCCGTCCACTGTGTACTCCCGAAGAAAAGGAAACCAAACTTGACGGGGCCAGTGTGGTGCGATTAGAATTATCTTGCTTCCCAAAGAAGTTGCCTTCTGAATCACTCTTGACAATAGAGGAAATGGAGGAAAGGAATAAAGCAGACCGGGGGGCCAATCGTGGACTAGAGCGTCCATGGGTGACTCCCCCTGAGGGGGGATCAGAGTGAAGTACCTGCTGCACTTGGCGTTGAGGGGACTGGCAAACAGATTGCAGCAAGGTTGACCCCACCTGGAGAAGATTTGAGTTACAACTCGGTCGTTCAGAGACCACTCGTGAGGCATCAGAATAGCTCTGCTTAGCCTGTCTGCTATCACACTGGACTTCCCCAGAATGTGCGTTGCCACTAGAAAACATTGGGAAGACACCGTCCAGTTCCACACTCTCATGGCCTCTCTGCAGAGGGGATAGGACTTGGTTCCTACCTGCTTGTTCAGGTACCACACGACTGACATGCTGTCGGAAAGAATAACAATCATTCCCTTGGGAATAGAGCTCTGAAGTGCTTGCAACGCTAGTAGCACTGCCCTCATCTCTAAAACATTGATGTGCAAGTGTACCTCGTGGTCCTGCCACATGCCTTGGACCATTCTGCCCAGATAATGCCCCCCCCACCCTATCTGGGAAGCGTCCATGGTCACTGTGGCGGTAGGAGACAGGGGGGTCAGGGGGCTCCCTTTGTCCAGATTGGGTGAATGAAGCCACCAACGTAGGTCCTGTTGGCATTGTTCCGTGATAAGAATCGGATGAGACAGAGGGAATTCCTGAAAGGACCACTGGACCGACAGAAGCCACTGGAGGATTCGCATATGTAGCCTGGCTAGCGGTACTAGCATGATGGTAGCCACCATGGATCCTAGTAGTTGAAGAACAAGTCTGGCCTGGACTTTCTTGAGGGGTAGTAAGGCCAAAACTTGAGCCTGTAGCACTTTTATTTTTTCTGTTGGAAGAAAAGCCCTCATTTGGAAGGAGTCTAGCTCTGCACCGATAAATGCAACACGCTGTGATGGCCGCAAGACAGATTTTTCCCAGTTGAAGGCAATCCCTAGGTACTGGCCCAGTGTGATGGTAGCCTTTGTTGCTCGAACGAGTAGATGCCTGGTGGGAGCGGTGAGAAGCCAGTCGTCCAGATATGGAAACACCTGGAATCCCTGATGTCTCAGTCGAGCTGTCACCACTGCTAAACATTTGGTAAACACCCTGGGGGCTGTGGTGAGACCAAAGGGCAGGGCACAAAACTGGAAATGACTGGCTCCCAGCCGGAAGCGTAGGTGACTCCTGGATGCCTTGTTTATCTTGATGTGGTAGTAGGCATCCTTGAGGTCGATGGAGCACATCCATACTCCTTTTTCCAATAAGGGAAAAATGGACTGAAGAGTGACCATTCGGAACTTGGACTTCAGGATGAAGCAGTTTAAACAGCTGAGATCCAGGATGGGTCTCAGGTCCACTGTTCTTTTCGGCACCAAAAATAATCTTGAGTAAGTTCCTGATCCGATCTGGTCTGAGGGGACTGGTTGGATGACTCCTTTTTCCAGCAGCTTTGAGACCTCTAGCGCTGCTTGATCCCTTTGACTGGGTGGAATGTCTGGGATTTTCTTGGATAAGGGAGGGAACGTGATAAAGGGAATGGTGTAACCTCCAGTAATTATTCGGAGCACCCATCGATCCTGAGTGATGCTTTCCCAGGCTTGAGGGTGCCTCGAAAAACGGCCCCCGACCGGCTCCGGAGTAGCACAGTCGGGCAGTCCCTCAGGGACATTGGTAGGAGGATCCATGAAAGGATTCGCGGTCTGAGTTTCAGGGGCCTCCCCCACCCCCTAGGGCAACACCTTCCAGAGTAATTCCCCCCTCCTCTGCCCCTGGAGGGGGGGGGGTCACCATAACTGGCAGGGAAAGACTTCCTGAACCACATCTTCCTTCCCCTCTGTGCCTTGGGATAAGGCCTAGAGGGAAGCGAACAACGGGCCCCTACGGCAGACAAAGTCTTACCCTCCTTCTCACATCTGGTGAGAGTGTCTTTCACTTTGGGTCCAAAGAGTAAGGACCCATCGAAGGGAGCGCCCGTGAAGGAAGACTTGAAGGCCTCCGCGAAGTGACACAGGCGCATCCAGGCTTGCCTCCTGAGGGCTACGCCTGAGCTAGCTGCCCTACCCGCCCCCTCGGATGCATAGGATATGAGCCTCATGGACGAGTTGACAATAGAGGAAAGGGTAGACAACTGGGCATTGACCGTCTGATTCACCGCCTCAGGCAAGTTACCCGATAGGGTATCTCCCAATTCTTTGAGGAGATCCCTTTGGAGCAGAGTAAAGTGACAAAGGTAGTTCAACGACCGCAGGGTAAAGGTCGCTGAAGACAGGGTACACTCCCCATACCGATCCATACTCCTGGACTCCTTGTTAGGAGGATGAACGGAAGCAGAAGCCTCTGCAACTTCTTGCTGAATGGCAGACGCCACCACCATGGCATCTACAGGAACTCCTTTAGTTAAGAACTCTTTTCCTGGGGGTGCAGACAGAAACTTGTTTGGGCGGCTGGGTACCGGTTCCACGGAGTCAGGGTGTTCCCACACCCTTTGACAAATAAGGTCCAACAATTCAAAGGGTGGAGACACCCAGGAGGCGGAAGGTCAGGCTCCGAAGCCTTGAGGAAGACCGACTCCTCCTCAGAGGGGGTTTTGGAAGGCCAATTGCCTCTCTGCCTCAAAATCTCCAGGATGTCAGAGAATGAGACATCATCGGAGGACAATTTAGGGGACCCCTCTGCATCATCGAGGTCGGTATCTGAGGTGACTGACTCGTCTGGGGAGTCTTATGTGCTTCCTCTTGCACAATTTCTTTCTGGGAGGCTCCTCAGGCAAGGACTCTGAAGGGCCCGCAGAAAGCTGGGGACCACGCATGGGGGTATCCACAGGCCTTGGAGCCCCACTGTCCACTGATAGGGGGGCATCAGAGGCTCTAGCCGGGGTGTCCTGGGAAGGAGTGGCTGACTCGATATATAGCATTCACACACAAGATATACACAACGTAGCTATGAAAACAGCTTTTGGTCTGAAAGTTAAACAGAAGAAAACTATGAAAATAGTTTAAATAGGGTACTTAGCCACAGCCAAGCTCGAGACCACGTCCTAACTCAACGAGCAGCAAACGAGATCTGGGGTTTGGGCGTGGTGCATCTTGGGATATCGGGTTAGCCCAGCCAATTAGAGACTTCGTGCTGGTAATTATCGGCAGAGTCGGAGCCGATTCTCAGCTCCGAGCCCGTCAGTAATGAATGTAGGCGAGATAGGACCACATTACATCATCTTTTTTTTTTTTTTTTTTTTTTTACACAAGAGAAGAAAAGAGGAGGTAGTCTCTAAGCTAAACTGCTACTTCCCCTATGGAAAGAAGAGCCTCTAACTAAAACAGTTTCTCCTGAAGTAGAAAGGGGGGACAGAAAAAGGGGTAAGCCCTCCAACTTAAACGGGTTGCCGACAGGGATCACAAAGGCAAGGCAGGCCCACTGAAATGATGGCCACAATAAAAGCAATAACAAACAGCCGAAGGTTGAGGAGGGGGGTAGTAGAATATAAGAAAGGATAGACTAACCATACCAATATACAAAAAACTATCAGAAAACTATCCCATTATTCAAAAGTTAGCACAAGAAAAAAACTACTTGGCCTGAGCCAGCAGAAGACAATCTTGACACTGCAAGCAGCAAACGAGATCTGGGTAGCTACCGCTAGGCATGCTGGGATAGACTTTTCGAGCTATAGTATGTGGCTGAGTCGGAGCAGAGTTTGGCTCCGAACCCAAACAGAAAGAAGGAAGGTGAGATAGGGACAACATGACATTAAGTATTTGCTACTGGATACTGATTTGATATGTGGATATTAACTGTAGACTACTATGTGTAAAGGACAGGTCATTGAGGGCTGCTGTCATGTAGTAATGGCATACATATCAGTGTCAGATGTCTATTTGTCAAAACATTCATCCTAATTCATAATTTGTTGGCTAACAGATTTCTGTCTGTCCTCTGTACAGATGTGCAGATGTCATGTATCCATCTTGGCTGCTTACAGGCAATATATGCTTGAGTGACACTGACATGTCTGCCCAGCTGTGTTATGAATGCCACAGCTAGGAAACCCCACCCTGTATGCACCACATGCCATGGAAACCTCAACTAGACTACCACAGTCAACAGAACCTGCTTGGGTACAGGTCTCCTACCCAGGCACTGGACATGTTATGCAATATATGTTGCATACATGTCAATTGGAGCACTTCACTGGCCCTCTATAAGAGACAGCCAGATGATTGGATGTTGCAGGGGTTCACTCAAGTGGCATCAGTTGATAGATGGCCTGCTGACAAATGTCAGGTGGCATGATAACCACTGTACCTACATCCTCTACTCTTCTCATCTCTCCATGGACATTATCCTGGTACACACTTAGGAACACTTGCACCTATGGACCCCAGTGCTGACAAATGTGTCAGTGTGCATTACTGAGAATAAATGTGTGTGTGTGTGTGTGTTTGTAAACTTGTAGCTGATAATACCTTGAGGACCTTCTCACCCACTACACCCCCCATTCCCATAGTTAGAAATGGCTACTGCTGTAATGGACATTAAATGTACCTTGTTACACTCTTCACCCCATGGGCTACCTGGAACTTGCAGTACGAGTATAACACTGTTGTACAAATGGGTAGATAGGCATAGGTTATCCTCTGAGTCCTGGCAAGTGTGTATATTTGTAGGATACAGCATTCTGAGGCCACATTCTCCAAATACAATGCATCTTACCATACATTATAAGGGATAGTGATGTTGCTGACATTAGGAGGGCCATGACAAACGCTCACCCTATCATCCCTGTGGCATGTACAATAAATGCACATCCTTGTAGTAGCACTGATGAGATAGACAAGGGTTTGTATGGCAGTCACGGTCAGTGTGTGATTTTGTGTATGTCAGAGGATTATCATGGGTTTCAGTGAGTAAAATATCAATGTGGGGTGTGGGTGCTGGGTATACTGTCTTTACAGCATGGTACCCCCAGTACATGTCCCAAGGTCCACTGTATGAGGACCACTGTCACCATCAACCATACAGGTAACTGATTACACTATCCAGCCCAATGATGCATGTGCTGTGTGCAAATTATCTGTAACAGAATGGACTCCTTGACAATGCAGTAAGCACTGATAACCACAGGTCTCTCAGATGTGTCTATGACTGTTATGTGTTTGCCAATGTGTATATGACAGTATGTCATACTATGTATTGTTCATTAACACCCAGTACACCCCCCATTACCATACTGTACAAGGCCTGGTGATGTTCTTCACTTAACAAGAAACTCGTGACACACCTCATCCTAAAAGCTGTGTGGTGTGTGCAATTAAAGCCAAACACATTAGTAGCAATAAGTACGTAGGTAGAGGTTCTACTCTCAATGTTGCCAAGTAAGTGTGTGTATGTGAAGGGATCTACTTCAGTTTGCAGAAAGTATATGTCCCAGGAGGTCATCTGTCCGAGAATTGACTGGCAAATGCCAACATTTCAAAGGAATCATCTTGTGGAAATTCATTCCATCAAAACTAGTAGTAGATGTGTAAATGCCCTCTTCCCCACTGCACAGCTGTACAGTGATACTGGAGTTGGTATATATAGTTGGGTGTGGATGTTGTGGGCACAGCCACCCTCATTGGGGTTATTGTTGTGTGTATCCCCCCACTTAGTCTGCTGTAATACAGTAAGGTTTATGTTAACAGGTTAAGTAGTTGTCAATCACACTGTGTGGTTCTACACCACCCCACACCCTCCAAAGTGGAGGGCTGTGCCACCCACACCAGCACACCTAGGTTTACCAACTCCAGGACTGCACTACATTGGGGAAGAGGACATATACCCTGCCAGTACAATCGTCAATGACATTAAACTGGCAGACTGATTATTTACTGATGTGATGTTTTGCATATTTTGTCTTGGTGGAAGTACATAGGCTAAAATGGGTTTACTGCAAAATTAAATACATCCATGTGTACAGTATTCTCTGTGTATTGCATCAACACCAAAGCCTGTGTGTGTGTGTTATTCGCAAACATTTGGTGTGCCACCCAGTACACTTACCATTGTCCACTGTAGAAGGGCTGCTGACATCAGCCACCATGCACTCACCTGTATACACCCCTCAGACCTATCAGTCATGTGGCACATGCAGTAACTGTTATACAGACCTGTTACTTGTGTTCAGCTGTACCCAGGATATGACACAGTCAATGTGTCACCACAGTGCCATACCCCTTGTAGGAAACAACAGCAGACCAACATCCTGCTGACACACAGACACCTACAACACAAACTGAAGACATTATGGAGACCACAATTAGTCAGTGTTAACAGCTATAATGCATCATGGCTGGACAGCTACATGTCCTAACATGTAAGCATTAAACTTTCCAGCTGAAAACATGTTACACAGCATTACATTGCTAAACCTTATTTCATTCACCCTGTGCCTCAGAACCATATTAGCCTCTCCCTGCATCGATGGTATGGATGACAGGGATGTGGCACAGGTATCATCATATGCAGTGTGTGATGTTCATCATGTTACCCTGCTGCAGTCATCACACTTGGGTTATCCTGCCATCAGGCGGTCCCGCAGCCGGCCGGAATTCCAATGTCTTGGTCCGGCGTCGGTTGCTGACGCTTCTTCCCTGACGTCAGAGCGCCAGGGGTATATCAGAGGCATCTGACACCATTTTCTCCAGTCTTTCTTGCCGCGCGGTGCCCGAAGCAGAAGCAGAAGCAGTTCGCAAGTGCCGGTCGGCCGACACCTGAGATTTTCGAATTGAGTTTCAGTCCAAAGTCTTCAAAGCTAAGTACCCCGTTGGGGAACATTTTCTTGCCTCAGTCTGATGTCAGAAAAAGTTAACAATTGTATTTCTTGTGGGAAGCAAATACCTCATAAGGACTTTCATTCTTTTTGTATACCTTACCTAGGCCCAGACCACAACGTCACTGGTTGTCGGTTTTGTGCTAGGTTCAATAAGCGAACTATAAAGCGATGCTTTGATTTCGCACGACACTACTTCGGTAGATAATTTAATTACACTATGCCGTCGGAGCAACAGACTACCGACGTGCATAAAAAACGCAAAGATAAAGACAGGCAGCCTAGATCCAAGCCAGACTCCGAGGCCTCGACTGGGCCAGTCGCCGGTTCTCAGGTTTTCAGTGAGGCACCTACGCAGCCCCTGGCTACCGCTGCATTGGATCCCCAGGCCGCTTCGGATCCCCCAACAGAAAGTTCAAGGCCGACGCAGCCTTTTTCTTTAGGCCCTACCGACGACATTGCAATAGGGGAAGCCGGTGCTGTAGAAATACCTTCAGTTTCTGAAGGTGTCTTCAGACAGACTACTCTCACCATAAAATCTTATGCTAAGCTTAAGACTCCTCTAAAACCAAAAAAGCCTACACTTCAGTCTCCAGGTCAAGGTCCTATGCCTAAGAAACAGATGCTTAAAATGGCTGAAGATTTGATTTCTTTGATCAGGGGTTCCCAACCCCCCCCCCCCCGACAAAAGGCCTAGACAAGAGGAGGATTATGCCTCCTCTGATCAAGTGTCTGTTTCCTCAGGCTCCTCTGAGGAACAGGGTTACTCCTTTCCCCCTTATGAAGATTCTTGATGCTGAAGACTCCATTCCCTCAGCTTCTCCCCCTGAAGATTATTCCTTTGGGGAAACCTTACATACCATGAGGGAACATTTCCACTGGGAAGGTCAGGACTACTCCGACTCAAAGAAAAGGCTCAGTGAGTTTCTTTTACTCCCTCAGCACAGACCTCTTGCTATCCCCCCAGTTTTGGACATTGTGGATGATGTTTTCTTAGAATCTAGTCGAAATCCAGATTCTCTGCCTCCTGCTCCAGCCAAACTGGATAGATACTATAGAGTGCCTGACTCACAAAAATTTCTATACAAAAGCCCTGTTGCTGATCCAGAGAATCTCCCAGGGTCCCAAAGGGGCTAAGGCTTCTATAGCTAAAAATCCAGTACCCTCAGAAAGGGACTCCAGAGCTCTAGATTGGCGGGGTAAGAAGGTTTACACCTCAGCTACTCTAGCTATGAGAGCACTAAATTGTCAATTTCACATGTTTAAATACCAGCAATTCCTAATGTCTCAAATAAAACAAAAGATGGGCACGCACCCTCAACAGTCTGAATTCAAGGAAATGCAAGATCTGTGGCATGCAGCTGAACAGGTGGGCAAACATACTTTACAATGTGGTTTTGATGCCTTGGAAGCTTCCTCTAGAGCAGCTGTTACTGGGTCTGTTATACGTAGGCATGCTTGGTTAAAGGAACAAACTCTGCCTGATCATGTTAAAGCAAAGTTACTGGATGCACCCTTACAGCAGGATGCCTTATTTGGGGTTAAAGCAGAGATGCTTTAAAGAAAATGGAGGATAAGGCAAAATCTATGCAGACGGTCAAAGATTTCTTACAGGTACAGCCCCCACGCTTCAGCAGAAATTGGCCAACAAAAAATTGGTCCTTTCCAGTTTCTGACAGACCACAGAGGGGTAAATACAGGCACCCAAGGGGCAGAGGACAAGTACAAATCCCTTCCAAACCTTGCCAATGGGGCAATGCAACACAGAAGGGAGGAGAAGACAGGTCCCAAACTACTAGAAGGCAAACACAATGACTTAAACCTCAAACTGCCAAGCAAAACTCTCTTGGCAGCTCCCTTGGGAGGAAGATTAGCACTTTTTGCAGACAACTGGCGCATCGTCACAAAGGACAAATGGGTCCTAGACATTATCTCACACGGATACATATTCCATTTACACACCTTGCCAAGGATAAAAGGAATGCCAAACCTGCCACAAAATCAATGGGCAGAGGCACAAAAACAAATTACAGCTCTCATGGACATGGGAACCACTCAACTGGTACCTACACAGGAGCAAGACCAAGGATTTTACTCAAGGCTCTTTCTAGTTCCCAGAAAGGACAATGCTTGGAGACCCATTCTGGACTTTTCAATTTTAAACACCTTCTTGCAAGTACCCAAATTCAAGATGCTAACACTACAGCAGCTTCTTCCCATGTTGGGCAAGAAAGCTTGGCTAGTAACATTGGACCTCAAGGAGGCATACCTGCATGCCCCTATCAGACAAAAATTGCAGAAGATACCTCAGTTTCTTTGCAGGTTCAACCCATTACCAATTCTCTGCACTGCCCTTTGGCTTATCTACTGTGCCCAGGGTCTTCACAAAATGCCTGGCACCAGTAATTGCATACTGCAGACAGAGAGGAATTCAAATATACCCATACCTGGACGATTGTCTCATCCAAGCAGAAAGCAAGGACATTCTCTTACAACACCTGGCTTTTGTAAAACATCTTCTAAGTTGCCTAGTGTACACAGTAAACAAAAAGAAATCAAAACTAGTGCCCTCACAAAATATGACATTCCTGGGTGCCAGCTTGAATACAACAGCCCAGATGGCTTATCTGACGCCAGACAAACAACTACAATTAACTCAATACTTCAGAACAATGGCAACAAAGACTCAACTCCCTGCAAGAAAAATTCTGCAGGCCTTGGGCTTAATGGCATCTTGCATACTACTAATACCATTTGCAAAACTGCATATGAGGAAATTACAATGGTACCTAAAAAGCATATGGACTCAACACAGCCACAGCTTGGAAACAATGATACCTCTCATTCCCTGCCTTCAACAGGAGTTTCTATGGTGGTCACAGGCATGTCACCTCAACAAGGGTCAGCCTTTCACCCTGCCCCCAGCCAGGCAAACTATGACAACAGATGCATCGGACTATGCCTGGGGGGGCATATATGGCAGAACGGTGCGTTCAAGGCATATGGACTGCAGATCAAAGGAATCTGCACATCAATCAAAAAGAAATGTTAGCTGTACAAAATGCTGTGACAGCCTTCAAGGACCTCTTACATCCAGGACAGCTTATAAGGACAGACAACACCACAGTAATGTGGTACATAAACAAACAAGGGGGCACACACTCCTACCCTCTATGCAGGCAAGCAATGACCTTGTGGAACACAGCACTTGCTTACTAAGTTCAATTACAAGCTCAATTCCTGCCAGGAAAAAAGAACACATTGGCAGACGACCTAAGCAGAAACATCATGGATCCCCACGAGTGGAAACTGGATCCACAAGTATTCGCAATGATAGCTCAAAAATGGGGGCTCCCAGACATAGACCTGTTTGCCAGCCCTCAAAACTATCAGCTAACAAAATTTTGCACAAGGACTTATCACCATCAAGCTTGGAAAGAGGATGCACTCTCATTCAGTTGGAAAATGCTAACAGTATATGCCTTTCCTCCATTACCCCTTCTCACAAAGGTGCTACTGAAAGTCAGGATGGAGAGACCCCGAATGATCCTCATTGCCCCAGACTGGCCACGCCAGCACTGGTACCCACTATTAAGGAATATGGCCCAGGGCCCACCATGGATTCTACCACAAATTACCCACCTGCTCACACAGCAAGACAATCAGATTCTACACAGCCAACTCAAAACCTTAAACTTGGCTGCATGGCAGATCACCTAAGCAACCAGCCAGCTCCTCTCTCACAAGCTGTTATGGATGTTATTCTGGAAGCCAGGAGGCCCAGCACCAGGAAAGCCTACTCGGACAAATGGAAAAGGTTTTGTGCCTGGAACCAAGCTAAAGGCCAAAATACCCTTCAGCCAGACATACCTCAAATTCTGCAATGTTTACCTGAGATGTTACACAAAGGGCTTTCTCTTTCATCTATTAAAATCCACCCCTCAGCTATTTCTGCTCACTACAACACGGATCCTCCCTTATTTTCACATCCACTCCTAAGGCAGTTTCTCAGAGAGGCCAAAAACATTAGGCCTCCCAGGAGAGCACCAACACCTACTTGGGACCTCAACTTTGTTCTGGAAAAACTCACGCTACCTCCTTTTGAGCCAGCCTTCTCAGCTGACAAAGTTTATATCAAGGAAGACTGCCCTGCTGCTAGCAATTACTTCAGCTAGAAGAGTTTCAGAGCTTCAGGCACTAATGGCAGTAGAGCCTTTCCTCATTTTTCATCAAGACAGAGTTTATTTACGAACTAACCCCTCTTTTATGCCTAAGGTGGTATCCAGTGTGGCTCTAAATCAAACCATCCATTTACCCACCTTCTTTCCAAATCCACAGAACAAAGGAGAAAGACTCCTGCATTCCTTGGGCATTCACAGGCAGCTACGTTACTACTTGGATAAAACTAAGGTTTTCAGAAAATCTGACCAGCTTTTTGTATCCTATGCTACAGCATCACAAGGAAAGGCTATCTCAAAACAGACCATTTCCAAATGGATAGGACACTGCATACGTTTTTGCTACACCCGCCATGGAAAACCAGTTCCTGCTACCATAAGGCCCCACACTACCAGGGCAACAGCTACATCTACAGCCTTCCTCAGGGGGGTGCCAACCAAGGATATTCTGGAAGCTGCAACTTGGAGTTCAGTACACACCTTCACCAAACATTACCACTTACCACTTTACTCTAAGACTAGAGCTGGCTTCACCACTGCAGTTTTGCAGGGCCTTCTAGCCTCCTCTAACCCTGTTTGACTCTACCTCCCATCCTTAGCTTTGGGATTCTACCCAAGTGTGATGACTGCAGCAGGGTAACACGATCAACATAGTACAGTTTTGTACCTACCATAAATGTAGATGTTCGAGTGCATACCCTGCTGCAGTCCAGGTTACCCTCCCTCCATCCCCTCTGAACTAGCTGAACTTATCTCTACCACTCTATTCTATACTACCTCTGTGGTGTATTTGCTTGTGCCTAAGGCTTTTGTTTTATTTTTTCATATAGCTATATGTATATATGTATATATATATTTTTTTTGCCTACCTATTAGGGGCACCTGACATCTGGGGCAAGAAAAACTGAAGAAAATGGCGTCAGATGCCTCTGATATACCCCTGGCGCTCTGACGTCAGGGAAGAAGCGACAGCAACTGACGCCGGACCAAGACTTTGGAATTCTGGCCGACTGCGGGACCGCCTGACAGCAGGATAACCCAAGTGTGATGACTGCAGCAGGGTATACACTCGAACATCTACATTTATGGTAGGTACAAAACTGTACTTTTTGGGTTTACCAGAGACCTAGGCTGAGCCATTTGGTTGACATCATGTGTGTGTGTAAGGGGGTTTCATTATCAGTTGGGCTGTGCAGATGTGGTGTGTGTAGGTATGGAGGCACCCTAGCTGTGTTGGTGATGCATGTGTGTATGTATGCACACAGTTCTGCCATGTGGCTGCCCTATACAGGGGTTTGTTGGACAGATGCAAACCGTACATGGCAGGGTGTGCAGTTCACAGTGTCCGGCCATGGACATGGGAACTGAGCCAGCCATGGGTTCCACAGGCACTACCAGGTACAAGCCCAGATATGTTATTCTCCCCTGAAGATGACAACTGTCCACTGGATCTGGGTCCCTGTTGGGACTGGCCAGGATCATGTGCATGTTGCCTCCTGTGTTATGGTCAGGACAGCACCATCCCTGTAGTGCTGGTGCTGCCACTACGGGACCAGCTGTGACCTGTTGCACGTCCACGTAGACCTCCACCTGTTGGTGTTGCTGACCTACATCCAGTGGCTGTCGCTCTACTCTTACCATATGCTCTAACACAGATATTGCATGGTCAAGAATTCCCACCATCTTACCCAACCATCTATTCAGGACCTCTGCAAAATAACGGTGGGCACCTGCAAGATCATGGATGTTATCAAGTACAGCAGAATGTGTAGCCCTCTGGGGCCTCAGACCCTGTCTGGTATAACGTTCCATACATGCCTGTGCCTCCATGACGGCCCAAAACATGCGTCTGATGACACCTGCTGTGGCACTTCTGCCAGGGGCATGATGTACAGGGGTGCTCATAGGAGGGCTGCTGGCCATCTGCCTGTGTGGTACCTTGCCAGTCATCCGGCTATGGCTGCTGTATACAGACACACTTGCTATAGTCACCACACTGTTCTGTCCCATGCCACCACCCCCCAACTGTCCTTCATCTATGGCCACTAGTGATGGGGTATGTATAGGCATTGTGACTGTGTGCGGGGATAGGGTGGATAAAAGTGGGATGTCACCCAATGGCACACCTTCAGCGCCTGACAACCCTGCCTGTGCCTCACCATACCTATCATCGTCAGAGTCTGTATGGACACTAACATCAGTTTGCCTGCAGGAGGGACTTTGACCCACCTCACCACCTGTGAGGGGAAAACAAAAAATGTAATTTAAGACCTGTATGTCATTGCTTACCTCTACACACACACACACACACACACACACATACATACACTTACAGGTCAGGTGGCACAAAGATATTACACAGACCTCTGATTACCCAACAGTCAACATGCATGACATATGGCACTCAATAGCATGCACTGCAGCTATACTCCATCCTTGTTACCAACATTGTACATCTCTGCGATGCAAGAGTTGTGTTAGAAGGTAATGCCTCTTCCCTTGGAGCACACTCCACCCATGTACACAGTATTGCTGTGCACCTGTCCAGCACCCTGGCATGTACTGTGCACCATACCTCACGAGTGTACACACCATTGCTGAATGTGTATATGTGTGGCAGTTATGTTTGCTCTGCTGCTCACAGCCCCTATGTGTTTGTCTGACACATACCTGGAATGATATGAGGACATACGTCAGTAGTGAATGCCTGACCTCTGATTTGCAGATGTTCTTCGTGTTTCACTGTTGCAGTCATTACATTTAGGTAATCCTGCTGGCAGGTTGCCCTCAGTCTGCCTGAATTCCAAAGTCTTGGGTCCTGTGTCGGTTGCCGCTGCCCCTTCCCTGACATCAGGTCGTCAGGGGTATAAAAGATGCAGCCAACGCCATTTTCTTCAGTCTTTCTTGCTGCACAGTGCCCGAAGCAGAAGCAGTTTGCAAGTGCCAGTCAGCAGAATCCTGAGATTTTTGTGTTAGAGTTTCAGATCCGAAGTCTTCATTAAAAGCCAAGTACCCCATTGGGGAAACTTTTTCCTTGCTCCAGACCGATGTCAGAAAAAGTGAATTGTATTTCTTGTGGGAAGCAAATACCTCATAAGGACTTTCATTCTTACTGTATTCCTTGCCTAGGCCCTGACCACGACGTTTCAAGTTGTCGGTTTTGTGCTAGATTTAAACACACTATTAAGCATCGGTATGATTTTGCACTAAGCTATTTTGGGCGCAGATTTAATTATACAATGTCGGATAGCCATCCGACTACCGGAGTTCACAAAAAGCGCAAAGAAAAAGACAGGCAACCGAGGTCCAAAACAGACGACGAAGCTTCTCCTAAGCCAGTCGCCGGTTCTCAGTGAGGCGCTTTCGCAGCCACTGATGCCTGCTACTTTAGAGTCGCAGGCCGCTACCGACTTCCACGTGGAGTCGGTCAGGCCACTGGAAACTCAAGGTATTGGGGCCTCGGAGACTATTCCCTCAGATGGGTCTGGAGCCACTGAGCAGGCATCTGCTTCTGAGGGTGTTTTCTGACCTAAACAGTTGTACATTAAACAGACTACAGCTTCAAAGGCAGACTAAAGCACCTTTAAAGGCAAAGAAACACGTTCACCAGCCAGATGGACAGGCCTCCATGCCCAAAAAACAGATGCTCAAAATGGCCAAAGACTTAATTACCTTGATCAGGGGTTCCCATCCCCCTCCTGATAAAAGGCCTAGGCAAGAGAGAGACTATGAATCCTCAGATCAGGTTTCCATTTCCTCTGATTCCTCTTCTGATCAGGAATATTATCTTCTCCCCTATGAGGATTCTGATGCTGAAGAGTCTATTCCTTCAGCTTCTCCTCCTGAGGACTATTCCTTTGGGGAAACATTGCATACCATGAGGGAGCATTTCCACTGGGAGAGCCAGGATTTTTCAGAATCTAAGAAGAGGCTCAGGGACTTCCTTCTACTACCTCAACACAGGCCTCTAGCTATTCCACCTGTGTTAGACATTGTAGATGTTGTGTTTTCAGAGTCTAGTCTGAACCCAGACTCCTTACCTCCAGCTCCTGTTAAGCCTGACGGATACTACAGGGTTCCTGACTCTAATAAATTCCTTTTCAAAAACCCTGCTGCAGACTCAAACTATTTCTCAGGGTCCCAAAGGGGTTAAGGCTTCCACTGCAAAAAACCCTACCCCCTCTGACAGAGATTCTAGGGCACTGGATAGATGGAGAAAAAAGATTTACACATCTGCTTACCTTGGCTATAAGGGCTTTAAACTGACAGTTTCATATGCTCAAATATCAGCAATATGTCATGACACTGCTTAAACAGAAAATGTTGGTAAATTCTGAATGTGCAGAAAACAAAGAAATGCAGGATTTATTGCATGCAGCTGAACAAGTTGGAAAGCATACTTTGTAATGTGGTTTTGATTCTCTGGAGGCCTCCTGCAAGGCCGCTGTTACGGGTTCTGTAATTAGGAGGCATGCTTGGTTAAAGGAACAAAATCTGCCTGATCATGTCAAAGCTAAATTATTAGATGCACCATTACAGCATACCTTGCTTGGTGTTAAGGCAGAAGAGGTGTTAAAGAAAATGGAGGGCAAAGCTAAATGTATGCAAACGGTCAAAGATTTTTTACAAGTACAGCCACCTAGGTTTAGCAGACACTGGCCTACAAAGAATTGGTCCTTACCAGTGTCAGACAGACCTCAAAGGGGCAGATCCAGACACCCTAGAGGCAGATCCCAGCTGCAAGGTTTGTACAGGTCTAAGCAATGGGGTGCTTCTACCTCCAAAAGTGGAGAAGACAAATCACAACCATACAGGAAACAGTCCCAATGACTTCCCCCTGCCTGCACCAAGCACTTATCTACTAGCAGCACCCTTAGGGGGAAAAATAGCACTTTTTTCTCAAAATTGGCACATTATAACCCAGGACAAATGGGTTCTAGACATAGTGTCACAAGGCTACAAGTTTAACTTCCATACCCTGCCAAGGGCAAACGGTTGGCCAGACCTGCCAAAAAATCAATGGGCAGAGGCTCAAAAACAAGTCTCATCCCTCATGGGCATGGGGGCTATTCAACAAGTGCAACAGCAAGAGCAGGGACAAGGATTTTACTCGACTGTTCTTGGTACCCAGAAAGGGCAAAGCATGGAGACCAATACTGGACCTATCTATTCTAAACACTTTCCTGGATATACCAAAATTCAAGATGTTGACCTTGCAGCAGCTTCTGCCCATGCTGGGCAGAAAGGCTTGGTTTGTCACTTTAGACCTAAAAGAGGCATACCTGCATGTCCCAATCCGAAAATCATGCAGAAGATACCTCAGATTCAAGGCTGGTTCAAAGCATTACCAATTCTCTGCACTGCCCTTTGGCTTATCTACTGCGCCCAGGGTCTTCACAAAGTGCCTGGCACCAGTAATTGCTTTCTACAAAGAGGAATACAAACATATCCTTACTTGGACGACTGCTTCATTCAAGCAGAGAACAAGGACATTCTACTACAGCATCTGGCGTTTGTGAAAAGACTTTTAACATGCCTAGGGTACACAGTCAACGAAAAGAAATCAAAACTAGTACCCTCTCAAGAGATAATATTCCTGGGTGCAAGCTTAAATACAACTGCCCAGATGGCTTATCTCACTCCAGACAAAGGCAACTGACTACCTATTTCAAGGAAATGGCAACAAAGGCCCAGTTATCTGCAAGAAAAATTCTGCAGGCTTTGGGCTTCATGGCGTCCTGCATCCTACTAATTCCATATGCAAGATTGCATATGAAGAAACTTCAATGGTACCTAAAAAGTGTCTGGACACAACATTGCCACAGCCTGGAAACAATGATTGCTCTCATTCCCTCCCTGCGACAGGAGTTTCGATGGTGGGCAAAGGCTTGTCACCAAAACAAGGGACAGCCATTCTCACTACCCCCAGCCAGGCAGAACCTAACAACGGATGCATCAGATTATGCCTGGGGTGCCCACATGGCAGGAAAGGGCATTCAGGGCACCTGGTTCACAAATCAAATGCATCTACATATCAATCAAAAAGAGATGCTAGCTGTTCAAAATGCCCTGACAGCCTTCAGGGACCTAATTCATCCGGGACAACTACTGAAAGACAGACAATACCACGGTCATGTGGTACATAAACAAGCAGGGGGACACGCATTCTTACCCCCTTTGCAGACTAGCCATGGCTTTATGGGACACAGCATTGACTTACCAAGTTCATCTGCAGGCACAATTCCTGCCAGGAAAGGAAAATACTCTGGCAGATGAACTAAGCAGAAACCTCATGGATCCCCACGAGTGGCACCTGGATCCACAAGTCTTCAGCATGATAAAGAAATGGGGACGCCCGGACATAAATCTATTTGCCTCCCCTCACAACTATCAACTAAAAAGATTCCATGCTTGTCTGTCCTAGTGCAGAAAGTGGACGCTTTATCTTTCAACTGGAAAAACCTATCAGTATATGCCTTTCCTCCACTGCCTCTCCTCCCCAAGGTACTCCTAAAGGTGGGACAGGAGAAACCAAAAATGATTCTGATTCCCCAGACTGGCCCCACCAGTACAGGTATCCGATCAAGGAATTTTTCTCAATGCCCAGCCTAGACCTTACCTCAAATACCTCATCTACTGTCCCAACAAAACAATCAGTTTCTGCACAGCCAACTCAGGACTCTAAACCTGGCAGCATGGCAGATAATGTAGCCATACAAAGCACACCTCTCAGTAAAGCTGTGATGGATGTCATTTTGGAAGCCAGAAGGCCTAGTAGTAGAAAATCCTATGCTGGAAAATGGAAGAGATTTTGTGCTTGGAACCAAGCTCAAGAAACTGACACAGCTGTACCAAATATTCCTCAGATTTTGAAATACTTAACTGAGATGCTGGACAAAGGTCTATCTTTTTCATCAATTAAAATTCATGCTTCTGCCATTTCGGCTCATTACAATACAGAGCCACCACTCTTTTCTCATCCTTTATTAAGGCAGTACCTCAGAGGAGCCAAAAATGTAAGGCCTCCAAGGAGATCGCCAATGCCTGCATGGGACCTCAATTATGTCTTGGAAAAACTCACCCTACCTCCTTCTGAGCCAGCTGCTACTGCGGATACGAAGTATTTATCTTGGAAAACAGCTCTGCTCCTAGCAATAACTTCTGCAAGACGAGTGTCAGAGCTACAGGCTCTCATGGCTGTGGAACCTTTTATCATTTTTTATCCAGGCAGGGTCTCTCTGAGGACAAACCCTACATTTATGCCTAAGGTGGTGTCCAGTGTAGCCCTTAACCAAACTATTCATTTGCCAACCATTTATCCAAATCCGCAGAACAAGGGGGAGAAAATCCTGCATTTGTTGGACGTACACAGACAACTTAGATTCTATTTGGACAAAACTAAACTTTTCAGAAAGACAGAACAATTACTAGTGGTATATGCTGCAGGATCACAAGGAAAGGCTATCTCCAAGCAGACTATTTCAAAGTGGACAGGTCACTGCATTAGTTTCTGCTACTCTTAGCATGGCGAGCCAGTGCTTAAGGGCATTAGGCCACATTCAACCAGAGCTGCAGCCACTTCTGCAGCCATTCTCAGGGGAGTACCAACCAAAGACATTTTGGAGGCTGCTACTTGGAGCTCAGTGCACACCTTTACAAAGCATTACAATCTGCCACTTTACTCTAAATCCAGAGCAGGCTTTGCCATTGCAGTTCTGCAGGGCCTCATAGCCGCTCCTAATGTTGTTTAGCTCCAGCCCCCCAACCATAGCTTTGGGACTCTACCCAAATGTAATGACTGCAACTGTGAAACACGAAGAACATAGTACAGTTGTGTACACTTACCATAAATGTAGATGTTCGAGTGTATTCACTGTTGCAGTCCAGGTTACCCACCCGCCATCCCCCTTATTTCTGCTGGAACTTATCGTTACTTCTCTGATCTATACAACCTATGTGGTGTATTTGCTTGTAGATGAAGGTAAAGTTTATTTTTATATATATATATATATATATATATATATATATATATATATATATATATATATATATCCTACCCTTTTAGGGGCACGAAAAACTGAAGAAAATGGCATCAGCTGCATCTTTTATACCCTTGACGTCAGGGAAGGGGGCGATGGCAACCGACACAGGACCCGAGAATTTGGAATTCAGGCTGAATGAGGGCAACCTGCCAGCAGGATTACCCAAATGTAATGACTGCAACAGTGAATACACTCGAACATCTACATTTATGGTAAGTGTACACAACTGTACTATCTCATCATCAGCAGTGCATGTATGAGCAATAAAATCCAATTACACTGACAACTTTCAAAGCTTATGTGTGGCTATGAGGAGTGTACACACCCTTATTGACATGCTAGCCTCTTCCCTGACATGTAATGGGGCCACAATACTGCAGATGTTAAATGTGTGACATATGACCTGTGCAATCAAATGCAATATCAAACAAATGTGTTAGCTGGGCAGATGCTGATTGAGATGCATACAATGTATGGGTTGCATAAGTGTGCACACCCTTAACACGATGGTTTGTTGCAGCACCTGTTAAGTGAACTACAGCAGTCACTATTCCTGGAGTGGGTATACTAGCATGGCCCATCTTTACTTGCCATTATTTAGCCACTCCGCTGTACAAATATCCTCTAACTCTGCCGGATTGCAAGGTCAGCTCATGTGCACAGCCCTTGGAGGTCACACAGTGCCTTCACTATTGCTGTGGAGAGTCAGGGTTATGCCTGACCCAATTCATGACCTTGACTGTGTTCAGATACAGGCATTTTTAGCGAGCTTTGGATGTATGCTTCAGTTCACTGCTGTGTTTCAGGACACCCCTCCCCATCCTCAGCCTTATTGCAGATGCTTGACAACTATGGGCCACACGAGTGTCATTTTGCAGTGTTCCAAATTCAGAACACCACGTCTACCGGCCTAGTTCCTGCTACTGAACAGAAAACCTAAAGGTGTACACTGGCACCAGCAAGGTACAGATGGCGATGGTGGGCCTGAGGTATTGCTTGTGCACCACATGTATTTTTATTAAATACTGTCTGTAGGTTTCAGCCTTGGTCTCAGTACACCATTACACATTGCAACACATGCCTTTGGGCGACTTGATGTTATGCATATGCTACCTGTAGAGAGCCATGGATGAGGTTTCCTGTGGAACAACTCTTCCATCTGATTACCCTAACCCATAGGCCACACTTATGCAGAAGTCCAAGTGATTGTCGACACAGATACTTTACAGGCAGTACTTGCTTCAAGGCCCCGAAGGTGGCTGTGCTGGGGGCTGAGCAGGAGGGGCAGGCTGACCCTCTAAATGTGCCACTTAGCCCTCAAGCTGGCATAGCAGATCTCCAAACTCCCTTCGGAGCTTGCTACACACCAATCCCCGGATCTAATTTCAGATGACAGGATCCTGTCCGTGTCCACTCCCGGGGGGGGGGGGGTGAGACCCATCCCGTGAGGCATTTCCACCCGAAGGTGGTGCAAGACCAGCAGACGAGAAGGTCCCGGGATGGGTCCCAGACATGCTGGGGCCCGGTGCCAAGGTCAGATGAGGTGGTAGAGATGGGTATGCCGGTGCCGGCCTTCCCATACGTGCTATGGTGTTGCAGTTTTAAAACATATGTGGGTTAGTAATAGTCAATACAATCCAGGATTAGTTATAACAGCATGCATAGATATTCCCATTAACCCAAAACACCAGATTTGGAACAGTTGTATAGCAAACAGAACACATGCATATATGGAACCACAGTGGCCATTACAATAGCATGCAGGCTACGTTGATAGCAACAGGCCACCAATGATAGTATTCCAACATGGAACATTAATAGAAACACATTTTAATACTTATTGAACAATGGGACATATGTCCCAACAGTAGGCTTGGTGTAAACATACCCATTGATTTGTGTATTTAGATTATTGTTGCACATATGGTGGGGAGAGAGAGAGAGAGAGAGAGAGAGATGTCAATTAACAACTTATTTATCCTTGCAGTACTCAACTTTAATGATCATTGCTCTAAAGGTACAGGTATTATTACAATACCCTATGGCCTTGGTTTGGGCAGTGGTATGTTTGTACACAGTGTATATTTCAACTGTCTTATAACTAAATTCTTACATCTCTTACCTGGTAGACCTGTGGAGGGAATGTTTGTTAACACTACCTGACTCTTTCTACACATATTCCCAGATTCACAGTTAATATTATGCACATGCCTCTCAATCTCTTAATGCACACACTCTGGACAAAGCTTGACAACATGGGGTACAAATAGGGACATGTTTTGAATAGTGCTGTCATAAACTTGGAGAGTTGCATGAGTGACCAGAGTTGTTTTAATATACATTTTCTGAAGGTTTTGAGGTCTGAATCAAATGTATGTCATTATTTTATGACTACAATTCTGAGATCATCCCACTGATTTGCCAGGGGGACAAAGGAACAGGCAGAAAATATGAGCCAATTATCTGGACATTCTGAAAAATCTGTACAATTGTGAGGTATGATTATGCACACAGCTTACTACCACTCCCAGGATTCGAATCATGGCTGTGTCTGCTAAAAATACAACAATTTAAGTCACAGTGGAGTGTGCTAGTTTGATATTGCTGCTATCTCTTCAGTGTTTTCTGTTTAAGCCTCTCTTGGTTGTACAATCTGACCTTGTAATTACAATGGTCTTACACAGACATTCCTACACATATTTTTATGAAGCACAGTGTGAGAAACAGTGGTTGACACAACAGTACTATTCTGATATCAGATGTTACTGAATGTTACATGTCAGGCCATACTATACCAGAGTAAACACTACTAGTCCAGGATTTAAATCTTTATTGGCAGGCAAGGTTTTCTTATCTAACAGACCTGTGGAGGGAATGTTTGTTAACACTACCGGACTGTTTCTACACATATTCCCAGATTCCAGTTAATATCATGCACATACCTCTCAATAGCTTAATGCACACACTCCGGACAAAGCTTGACAACATGGGGGTACAAATAGGGACATGTTTTGAATATTGTAGTCATAAACTTGGAGAGTTGCTGGAATGACAGGATCTGTTTTAATATACATTTTCTGAAGGTTTTGAGGTCTGAAAATCAAATGTATGTCATTATTTTGTGACTACAATTCTGAGATCATCCCACTGATTTGCCAGGGGGACAGAACAGGCAGAAAATATGGGCCAATTTTCTGGACATTCTGAAAAATCTGTACAGATGAAAGGTATGATTATGCATACAGTTTACTACCGCTCCCAGGATTTGAACCATGGCTGTGGCTGCTAAAAATACAGCAATTTAAGTCACAGTAGAGTGTGTGCTACTTTGATATTGCTGTTTTCTGTCTAAGTCTCTCTTGGTTGTACAATCTGATCTTGTACTTACAACAGTCTTATACACACATTACTAGACATTCTTTTTATGTAGCACAGTGTGGGTAACAGTGGTTAACACATTACTATTCACAGAATGCAGCAATAAATGCCCTGTACCACCAGAGTAAAAACAACCAGTCCAAGATTTAGAGCTTTATTGCCAGGCAGTTACAGTTTTATTTAAATATGATCTATATGAGACTATTACTGTCATATTGTTTATTCAGTACAACCCATACAACAGTTTTTATATTGCCAGGTGACTTTCTACTACTTTATATTTATTTGGTATGACTACTGCAAATAGGATTGTTACTCATCAGCCTTGCGATGCAGTCTTTGCAGCTTACTCACATGGGCTTCCTGATTCACAGCCCACTAAGCTGCAGCTGTAAAGGAAATAGAAACATATTTAGGCATATCTATTCATCACATACACACACTGGACTTCAGTAAACAGTAATGGTACGACTACTTACACACAGCTGGGACGTCACCCCTCTGCCTTGCTTCTTGGACCCACTCGTCCAAGAGCTCCCTCTTTCTCTGCTTCAAGTCGGCATAGTGGTGCCTGACCTGCTCACAGTCTGAGGGATACCAGTGGCACTGGTGAGATCACAGGCGTGACAGTTCCAGGCTTCCGCTTTATACTTGGGAGCCCTGGTACTGGTCCTGCAGCAGTCTCTCATCATGGAATTTTCTCATCATGGAATTTTACCAGGAGTCCTACCATGACCTTGGACTCCTGTATGCCCCAGCACTGCACCCGGAAGCGCACTCCGTCTCCAACTCCTGCCATCCTACCTACAGTTTGAAGCTGCAACCAGTTATGAGCTGTATTCCCGCCTGTGGGTGTTAAATACGGCCGATTTCCCGCCCCTTGCCATGATTGGATGGTTTTGAATATGCTGAGCTAAGCTAAGCTATGGGCAAACCTGCTTAGCTAAGGTTGGCATTCCTTACAGGGACAGGTTCAGCACTGCTTACCGATGGGCAAATCCACTTAGCTGGGCTACCCATTGCTTAGCAGTCATATTTACACAATGCGTACACCTGGTAAGCAGAGCTGTGCAATGCTCAGCATTGCTTATTTTTCATTTTATAGACTATCTGCTGTATGGCATTGATTCATCATTCACTACATATTATAAATTTGTTTACTGTCCCTGACATCCCCAAAGGTGCGTGACTATACTGTATGGGGCACTTGTGTTTATATGGGGATTTCACAAGTTTATTAAACTGACACCTCACATCTGGACCTAATGCAGTACTCCGGTTAACAAATATATGTTACTTAGTAGGTAATACTAAAAAAAATGTTTATGTACTGCTTTCACATGTAAAATGCTAATTGGTTATAGTGGGGATCGAACCAGGAATGGTTGCTTGCAAAGCATGCACTCTAACCACTACACTATTGCAATATTGCCAAAGTTTGATGTCTCTTGCTATTTAACTTCTTGTGCTGTTTAAGCTGGACTAAGCGTAGCTAAGCAACGGGAATATCCGCGCAGCTACACAAACTTTATCGCATTTATAAAAAAAAAAAAGTTTTGTTGTGTTATTTTATCTATACCCCTCAGAATATCCCTGCTAATGCTGAAGCTGTTATTTTATCAACTTTCTGCTTTGTGGGACAACTGTTCCATTTGGCTTTGTCCACATTCCTTACTCTGACGGGTTGGGAGGTGTGCGCTATATGCTTATGCTACCGGTGTTATCCTAATAACTTTTGGCTTGGTAGCATACCTCTCAACCTCTTATATCTGGACAAAGCCTAAAATGATGGGGACAAATAGGGACAGATTTTAAATATTGCTCTTACAAACTTAAAAAGTTTAATAATAGGTTTTACATTAGCATGAATTTTGTGAAGGATGTGTGGAATCGTAAACTCAAATGTTTTGTCTTTGTCATTATTTAATTACTTCAATCCTCAGCTATTTGACAGAAAGGTACAGATTTTAGGGGGAACACACCAAAAATATGAGGCAAAAATCTGGACATTCTGCGAAAATCTGCACAGTTGAGAGGTATGATTTGCTAGGGAAGATTGTCCCTTATGCCTTTAACCACAGATTTGTTTTCCTTACGGGTTGGGGGTGTTACGAGCATTCTCGCTCATTTTTAATTGTCGAAATGCAATCCTGGAGTGCAGGGGGCGTGTGTATTGTGACAGCTCTGCTCTCAGACACACCCCCTGCGCTTGAACAAGGAACCGTGTCCGTTTTAGAGCATGGCACACTGCTGTGCTGAACAGGAATGTTCCCTGCTATGCAGGAATAACTTATTCCTGCACAGCTGGTTGCTGAATCCTGGGATTATTAATCAAGTTGAAAGGCAATGAAGTGAGCCTGAGCCATACTAAATTAAGTGCACTCTGTAGGGTATCTCAGGGGTCAGCACTGGGTCAGTCATTTTCATTGTCTTTACAAGTAACACAGAAAATCTGGAAGAAAAAAGCATGCATTTTTGATTTTAAGAACATATAAAAAAAGTTATGCAATAAAGTGCAGAAATGGTGGATAGCAGCCTGGCAAATTAAGGCTTTGTGTAAAACAGTGTAGCTTTAATTCATAGAAAAACAAGAAACAGTTTGTCTGGGAAGAAAATGGCTACAAAAAAAGTAAACAAGCTCATAGGAAATGCTAACAGCAACTAAAAAAAAATGTTGCGGATGCTAAAAATCAGCATTCTGAAAATGAGCAAGCTGTGGTAAAGTGGGGAAAAGATGAGCAGAGTACTGGCATACATGTACGAACTGGCAATACTAGAAGTAAGTAATTACATTATTTTAACAGACAGCTGAATAGTCCCCAGGTGGAGTAATGGTTTAGTTTTGGAGACTTTATTTAGGAAAGGTCATAGACTGAACTGTGGCAGTAGAGAGGAGAGCAACAAAACTGGGATCTCTAAGTAATACTGTGTATCCCAAAACATTAAAATGCAATTAAAAAGGGGTGTACTGAAACTTGCTGTTATACCTTTAAAGTAAAATTTTGCAGTGGGTCTTAACCCTCCACTCACACCTCTGCTAAGAAAATCAAAGAATGATGTTCCTTGGCAAAGGAGGGAGATGCAGAGGATTGTGATCAGGTCGCCAGTTGTAACCTGTTTATTATAGGTGTGAGACATGGATAAGAAATTCACCTCGAGACTGAGAGGTGAATCTTCGCATCCATGTCAAGAACACATAATAAAGGGTTAAAGATCACAGACTCTGTCATAATTCTTTGTCATGCATACTTGCTACAGACAAAAATAAAAGCAAATACTGTTAAATGGACAGCAACACAACTGCACACCTTACACCAGGGACAGATTAGTGACAGAGATTAAACAATTATTACAAGCCCGAAAAGGCTAAATCTCGAATGTATGTACAACACATAAAGGTCAATGTACATACAAAGCGAAACACGCAAACGGTGAAAATGAAAACACCGAACGTGTTTCGTAATCAAAATGCGCCACATAGGCCAGCAAAAAAACCCCATTAATTTAATACAATTTTGCTTCGCCCCCACACCCTACTTAAATATACCAACTCCAAGACTGCACTACAGTGGGGATAAGGATATATTTCCTTATCCCCACCATCACACTTCTGGCTAAAAAACACGTTCGGCGTTTTGATTTTCACCGTTTACGTGTTTTGCTTTGTATGTATATCGACCTTTATGTGTCGATGTACATACTTTGAGATTTAAACAGCTATGTTTCTGCATCAGGGACAGATTACAGAGATAGCACAAAGAAACAAAGCTGTTTAAACTCTGCCATGGTCATTTGCTGGCCAGCACTGTCAGGTCTTAGAGCCAAGCTGAAGACCCGATCTCAACAATCACAATTAGGGGGTATTTAACAGTTGTTAAGATCTAGTCAAGCACTATGGAAGTGCTTAAGTATTTTGTATTTTTCTTCATTCTGAAGTGTAATCACGGCACTCCATGTAATACATAACAATTTTGGACTCGTTACAAATTTCCTCAGTTTCCCTCTTGCAGTTCCACAATTCTGAGTATCATAATCACAATCCTCAGAATTTTAACAGGCACCCACTCAACTACTGATAACTCTCAGGAGAAATCAAATAATGAAACACCAAAAGTCATTAGCATGTACAGTCTTCAAGAAAAGGGCAGAAGGGAGATGTGATGTATTTATCTCAGAGTCCAAAGTCGAATTCAGAATAGTCTTCTGAGAAAAGAATGCTAAATGGAAATGAGAGGAAGTAATGGGAGATGCACGGCATAAGATGCATTTATTATGTACAAAAGGTGACTAGATCACCTTCCTCGAGAGGTGATGGCCTCAAAAGCAGCAATAAAATTCAGAAATGCATGAGGAATACATATGATCATTATCAACAGTGGGAAAAATAAGAAATATATGTTGGTTAAGCAATATCAGCAACTTATCCATAAAATAGGGAGATAGTAGAAATGTAATTTCGTCCTTGTTTTTCATTAAAAGTTCAAATGCTCATTTTCTTTATTAATCTTTTTTTCAGCAAGGAATAAACAAGAACTTAATGAACCAAGTAGCACCACTTGCTACAAGAGCATTTCAAAAAAGCTTTTGAACAGAGGATGATCATCAAATGAAGATGCAATAAAAAGGTAAGAACATTTTTGTAAGGGGAAGCAGTTAGCAGCTGGTAATGGCCTGCCCTCTGATAATATTTTTCTGTTGTATATGCATCATATACCATACATATTTATTTAACATTTGTGACCGGGTTAGTCTGACTGGATAGAAACCCCTTTTCAGAGGAGACTTGAGGAAAGCTCTAGTTACAAAAATACAAGAAATATATTCCTGTAAACACCAAATTATACATACAGAAGCTAAAGGAACATTTGTGTACATGCATATCTGTTAAAGGAGCTTGTATAAAATCAGTAGAAATGAAGAGGTTCAGTGCAGGCAGTGTAACACAGTCCTATTCAAGATTCCTGTGCACTCTTGTACTAACCAGGATGTTTTAGTCATGTCCTCAAAGAAGGCAGCAGAGGTCAGTTCCACACCTGTTCACAAATATTTAGACTTATGAGCAATAAACAGTGATGGTTCAAAAATCACAACACTGGGCCAAAAAGAGTAACACTTCCTTATTTTACACAGCAATGGGCCTACAAGTATGAGACCTCAAACTGTCAGTGGTGATGAATATTTTGTGCAGTTAGTTCAGTTAACTGCTTATGGACCAGTGCCTTGCTCTGATTTCAGTTTTTGAACCCCCTATCCAATACTATCAAACATGTTTTGAACAGCCAGGTTACATGATGTTAAGATGACTTTAGTGATCACTCTGATTACACTAAGTGGAGCTCTAAGCCTCACTCACCACCTCATCTCACTGAATGCAGCCTACAATACTTCCAAACAGCTGTGCACATGAAGAACATCTCTTCAATTACCACATCTCAGACATCCTGCACTCATAGTTGTTTCCATTCTCATCACTCATATCAATTATTTAGCTCCTCCCTTAGTCATACACCTCTCGCCCTACTTCTAAAACCTCCCCCTCTTTTTCACTTTTTTCATAGTATGTTACTGACAAATAAATTTTGCATACCATATGCACCTCAGTCTCAGGATTTCTTAGACCCTTTTCTCCCTCTCACCACTTAAATCTTACTGCTGCAGCTTCTCCTTTTACTTAAGTGCCCATCTTTCAGACAAATACTTAAAAAAACAATAATACCTTGTGTCCTTCAGCTCCCAACTAGTACATATATATGTGTGTATATGTATATACAGAGTGTGACCTGGTGTTCTTGTAGGTTTTGAGATAGCCAATAGATTTTTGTCTTCTGATCGTAGGGATCGATTTGGTGTGTAAGGTGCGACTAGATTGGCTAGTGCAGGGCAGGCAGTAGGCTTGAAAATAGACAAGGTGGATAGCTGAATAAAGGCAAGTTGGTTGTGGAGTTCAAGACAGTTTAGTTCTAGCAGGGGTTTACCGTGGTGTGTGTGTGATATTTAGAGTTTGTGGCAAACTTGGCAACTTTGTTGTAGCACTGTTCCATCGTGCTTAGGGTAGAAGTTTGTAAGTTAGTTAGGATAGGAACACCGTAAAGGGAGGGAAGTAAAAATGTTTTTGCAAGGGTAGTTATAGTTGCTGCAATAAAGAAATGTTTCTGTATACGAGTGCCAGTTTTTGACAAGTTTTCTTTACATTTTGCTGTATATGGGGGTCAAATGAAAATTTACTGTGAACGATAACTTCTAGAAGTTTGGTTTCCTGCACTATTTCTGTAAGTGTTGTCTGATGCAAGGATTTCGAAATAATCAGTGAGAGGGAAGGTGTTTTTGGGGTGAAAGAGTACTAGTTTAGTCTTCTTTGGCTTAAGAAAGAGTTGGGCCTTTCTTAGCCAGGATTCAACAGCAGTCAAGGACTGTTGAGTTTTTGAAAGTAGTTGTAGTGATTGAGCAGTACAGATTATGGTGGAATCATCAGCGTACTGAATGAGTGTTCCAGGGTGAGAGGCAGTGTGAAGGTTGTTTGTGAAAATGTTGAAGAGCAGGGGTCCAAGTATGGAGCCTTGAGCGACTCCAGTAGGGTTATGCAGACAGTATGAGAGTTCATTGGACCGTTTTTCACTGCTTGTTTTTGATCCTTGAGGTAGCTCTGAAACCATTTTACTGTATTATTTGAGAAGCCTAAGTTAGACAGTGTGTTCAATAGTAAGGGGTGAGACACTATGTCAAAGGCCTTTGGGAGATCAACAAAAACGGAGGCTGTATAGCATGCTGCATCTCTGGCCTTGTCCATGGTGTCTGTAAAGGATAAAAGAGCTGTAGCTGTGCTGTGGCTGGGTCGGAAGCCATGCTGGGTTTGGTTAAAAGATTGTTTTGCAATAGGTATTGCATTATCTGCTGATGGATACTTCTCTTGAGAATTTTGGATATAGGTGACTAAATGGATATGGGATGGAAATTGGATGGTTCAGAAGAGTTGCCTCCTTTATGGATGGGTGTGATGTGAGATGGTTTCCATAAGATAGCTACTTCTGATTTGGATAATGACCTCTTTTAAAAGGATACTGATTGGGTAGGCAAATGAGTTGGCAGCCAGTTTGAGGTAGTGTGGTGGAAGATTATCAGCTTAGGCGGAGCAGGGTTTTAGTTTTTGTAACAGTTTCTTAATTGTGTCAGTGGGTATGGCCTGAAATGAGAATGGGGTTCATATGACATTTTGTTGAGTGGGGGGGTTATTAATGACAGGGTTAGAAATAGTTGATGGTCAAGGGTTGGTGTCTGAATAGGTTGAAGGGTGGGGGGTTAGTTATTAGGTCTGATATTAATTTTATGAAGTGCTTGTTAAAGTTTTTGGACATTTGTGAGGGACGGGTATTAGGCGATAGGACGTGCTCTCTGCTTGTTCCAGGGTTAAGTAGAGAAGATATGGAGTGTCAAAATTTATTGGGGTTGATTTCATGCTGGAGTTGAAGCTGGGAATAATATGACTTCTTATCTCTGTTGATTAGTTTTGTTACTTTGTTACTTAGCATTTTGAAATTTACATGATTTTCTTCATTTTTGTTTAGTTTCCAGGTCATCCAGGCTAGGTCCCTTTGCTTCATCACGTGTTTACATTCCTTAGACAGCCATGGTGCAGAGTTCTTTTTGAATCTTTTCAAACAAATGGGAGCTAGGGTATTATGTATGTGAAGGAAGGCGTTACTAAAGTACAGTACTGTATCATTAATAGACAGCCATTTAAGGGGTGTCAAGTCCATTTCATGTAGGAGATTGTTGAAATTATGGTGACAAAATTTAGTTGAGTTCCTAACCGATTTTACAGTGTGTAATCTTAGTTGTTGGGAGTGGAATAAGCTGCCAGATAATTGCTCAGGGAGCTAGACAGTGTACCAGAAGAGGGGTAATTGGCAGGGTGGGATACTAGGATCCAGTCTAGAGTAGAATGGCAGGTAAGATCTTTGCTGTATCTTGTTGGAGTATTGATAAGCTCAGAATTATACAGATTTATAATAGTTGTGGGGGAATTGGAAGCTATGGTTTGCCAATCTGTATTTACATCTCCAAAGATTGTTTCAAGGCTTATTGTTTGGGATTAAAAAAACAACCTCAGCTTCGGAGTAGGACTGGAACGCCACGTTTAAATGTTGTTTAGTTATGCTGTTCAGCGATAACGAGTGCACCAGTACCTTGAGCAAGTGCACCTTTAGCCACCTTTAGCCAAACAAGTTGAAAAATAAAATGATACTGGAATCCAAAACAGTTTAAATGCACAATGACTTTTTTAATAAAGTTCCAAAGACAAATCCACGTAGTGTTAAGCGCTTTTCGTTCGGGTAATACCCGAACTTCTTCAGACATATTACTCATGTTACTGTTACCCTTAAATAGTCCCCTCTTCATTCCTGTCCAATCAGGAAGAAGTAGTGAACCACTTTTCACCAACAAGACTTATTGGTTTCCAGGTATATAAAACCAAGTTTCTGTGACAACCATATTTTTCTATACATATTGATGGATTTTTTATACATACTGATCAACTGTACAAGAACACTACAATAAGAAAGTTCGTTGACTGATATGGCTATTGGTTAAAAAAAATCAAAGAAATGTGTAAAAATAGAAACTTAGAAAAGTATACTTTAACTACTAAATGTATTAACCTTTACACTGGTTGTCAACAGAAACTTGGTGGTAATCCATTAAGTACAGAAGAAGTAATTAGGGACCTGGGGACCCAAGTTGATAACAATCTCTCATTTGAAAACCACGTGGCCAAAGTGGTTAGAAAAACATTTTATATAGCCCACCTAATCATGAAGGGATTCACATCTAGATCAGGGGAGGTCATTGTGCCTCTTTACTCATCCCTCATCAGGCCCATAATTGAGTACAATGCCCCTTTTGGGATGTACCTTACCAGACACCTGCAGCAACTGGAAAGACCCCAAAAGTACCTCACCAAGAGGATCAAAGGGCTCAAACAGATGCCATATGCTGCCCGGTTAAAGAAACTCCAGCTCTACTCAGTGGCATACTGCCTGCTCAGAGGCAATCTGTGCCTGACGTATAAAGCCATGTCCAACCCGGAATTAATGGACATGCTGCACCTCAGAAAATCCAAATCCCATTGAGCTACACGCTCGAGAGACTTGAACCTCAGCACTGAAATAAATAGGACATGCTGGAGTGACAGATTCATAACCCAGAGGCTCCCTTCACTCTAGAATAAAATCCCAGTCCAAGTTAGGCAGAGTCCCTCATTGACTCTCTTCAAGAGGAATCTTGAGTGGATGGGAGATCGTAGGTTTACCCCGGGTATCACTTCTGTGTCACTGTTAGACAGAGGCACAGTATACTAACCTTGAAAAAGGGCATAGCAAAATTCATTTAAAATGGATGACGAAAGCCAAACACACTCTGGCTAGGCTTTAAATGCCCTAGGGCAGATAGCCTAGTATGAACCTATGAACCTAAGATATGTCTGCACTGAAAGCAGCAAACAAGATCTGAGGTAATCCTGCAAGGAGAATTATGGGTAAAGCTTAGCTCGAGATTTTTGTAAGTGAAGACTAACATCAGATCAGTTTTTATACACAACTGTTGCCTGTACAATCCTCTAAGTTGCATATGGGCTTTCTCTTTAGTATTTTCCACCTTTGTAAAATCTTAGTATGTACAACTGTAACTACTGATGGTCATCGTGTTTCACTGTTGCAGTCATTACAATTGGGTTACCCTGCTGGCAGGATACCCGCAGTCGGCCTGTGTTCCAAAGTCTAGGTCCGGCTTCGGTTGCTGTCGCCTCCTCCCTGACGTCAGAGCGCAAGGGGTATAAAAGATGCAGCCAACGCCATTTTCTTCCATCTTTCTTGCTGCGCGGTGCCTGAAGCAAAAGCAGTTCGCAAGTGCCGGTCGGCCGACTCCTGAGATTTTCAAATTCGAATTTCAGATCTGAAGTCTTCATTAAAGCTAAGTACCCCATTGGGGAAACTTTTTTCTTGCTCCAGACCGATGTCTGAAAAAGTTAATAATTGTATTTCTTATGGGAAGCAAATACCTCATAAGGATTTTCATTCTTACTGTATTCCTTGCCTAGGCCCTGACCACGACGTTGCTAGTTGTCGGTTTTGTGCTAGATTTAACCAACGCACTATTAAGCATCGGTACGATTTTGCATTTCATTACTTTGGCAGAAGATTTAATTATATAATGCCATCGGAACAGCCGACTACCGGAGTTTATAAAAAGCGCAAAGAAAAAGAAAAGGTCAGGCATCAGAGGTCCAAAACCGATGACGAGGCTTCCGCTAGGCCTGTCACCGGTTCTCAGTGAGGTGCTTTCGCAGCCCCTGACGTCCGCTACCTCAGAGCCACAGGCCGCTTCCGACTCCCACGTGGAGCCGACTAGGCCTCTGGAAACTCAAGGTATTGGACACTTGGAAACTATTCCCTCAGATTGGTCCAGAGCTGCTGAGCAGGCATCGGCTTCTGAGGGTGTTTTCAGGCCTACACAGTTATATGTGAAACCAACTTCAGCTTCAAAAGCAAAGACTGAAGCAGCTTTAAAGACAAAGAAACAAGTGCAGCATTCTCCTGGACAAGCCTCCATGGCTAAAAAACAGATGCTTAAAATGGCCGAAGACCTAATTACTTTGATCAGGGGTTCCCATCCCCCTCCTGATAAGAGGCTTAGGCAAGAGATAGAATATGAATCTTCAGATCAGATTTCCATTTCCTCTGATTCCTCTTCTGAACAGGAATATTCTCTTCCTCCCTATGAGGATTCTGATGCTGAAGAATCTATCCCTTCAGCCTCTCCTCCTAAATTATTCTTTGGGGGAGACCCTGCATACTATGAGGGAGCATTTCCACTGGGAGAGCCATGATTACTCAGAATCCAAGAAAAGGCTCAGAGACTTCCTTTTATTACTCAGCACAGGCCCCTCGCTACTCCTCCTGTTTTAGACATTGTAGATGAATTTTCAGAGTCCGGTCTGTCTCCTGACTCTTTACCGCCAGCTCCTGTTAAGCCAGACAGATACTACAGGGTTCCTGATTCACAAATTTCTTTATAAAACCCTGCTGCTGACCCAGAAACTATCTCTCAGGGTCCCAAAGGGGTCAAGGCTTCCACTACAAAAAACCCTATTCCCTCTGACAGGGATTCAAGGGCCCTGGACAGATGGGGGAAAAGATTTATACTTCTGCTACCTTGGCTGTAAGAGCTTTAAATTGTCAGTTTCATGTGCTTAAATATCAGCAATATCTTATGTCACTGCTTAAACAGAAAATGTTGACAAATTTAGAATGTGCAGAAAACAAAGAAATGCAGGATTTATTGCATGCAGCTGAACAAGCGGGAAAGCATACTTTGCAATGTGGTTTTGATTCCCTAGAGGCCTCCTGCAGGGCCACTGTTACGGGTTCTGTCATTAGGAGGCATGCTTGGTTAAAAGAACAGAATCTGCCCGATCATGTTAAAGCAAAACTATTAGATGCTCCATTACAGCATGATACCTTGTTTGGTGTTAAAGCAGAAGAGGTGTTGAAGAAAATGGAGGACAAAGCTAAATCTATGCAAACAGTCAAGGATTTCTTACAGGTACAGCCTCCCAGATTTAGCAGGAACTGGCCTACAAAGAATTGGTCCTTTCCAGTGTCAGACAGGCCCCAAAGAGACAGGCAGAGATGCCCCAGAGGCAGATCACAGCCCCAAGGCTCATACAGGCCTAAACAATGGGGTGCTTCTACCCCCAAAAGCGGAGAGGAAAAATAACAGCCATACAGGAAACAGTCTCAATGACTTTCCCCTGCCAGCACCAAGCACTTATCTTCTGGCAGCTCCTTTGAGGGGAAAATTAGCACTTTTTTCACAAAATTGGCACACGATCAGCCAGGACAAATGGGTCTTAAATATCGTATCACAAGGCTACAGGTTCCACTTTCACACCCTGCCAAGGCCAAACGGTATGCCAGACCCGCCACGCAATCAATGGGCAGAGGCACAAAAACAAGCTTCATCCCTCATGGACATGTGGGTCATTCAGCAAGTGCCACAGCAAGAGCAGGGACTAGGATTTTACTCAAGGCTATTCTTGGTGCTCAGAAAGGACAAAGCCTGGAGACCAATACAGGACCTGTCTATCCTAAACACATTTCTGGATATTCCAAAATTCAAAATGTTAACTCTGTAGCAGCTTCTGCTCATGCTGGGCAAGAAGGCTTAGCTTGTGACTTTAAACCTAAAAGAGGCATACCTGCATGTCCCAATCATGCAGAAGATACCTCAAATTTATAGCTGGCTCAATGCACTACCAATTCTCTGCACTGCCCTTTGGCTTATCTACTGCGCCCAGGGTCTTCACAAAATGCCTGGCACCAGTAATTGCATTCTGCAGACAAAGAGGAATACAAATATATCCTTACTTGGACTGCCTTATTCAAGCAGAGAACAAGGACATTCGACTACAGCATCTGGCGTTTGTAAAATGATTACTAACAGGTCTAGGGTACACAGTAAACGAAAAGAAATCAAAACTCGTACCCTCTCAAGAGATAATATTCCTGGGTGCAAGCTTAAATACAACTGCCCAGATGGCTTACCTCACGCCAGACAAACAAAGACAACTGACTACTTATTTCAAAATGCTGGCAACAAAGACCCAGTTATCTGCAAGAAAAATTCTGCAGGCTTTGGGCTTCATGGCATCCTGAATTCTGCTAATTCCATATGCAAGACTGCATATGAGGAAACTTCAATGGTATCTAAAAAGTGTTTGGACTCAACATTGCCACAGCCTGGAAACAATAATTACCCTCATTCCCTGCCTGCAACAGGAGTTTCGATGGTGGGCAAAGGCCAGTCACCACAACACGGGACAGCCATTCACCTTGCCCACAGCCAGGCAGACATTAACAGATGCATCAGATTATGCCTGGGGGGCCCATATGGCAGGAAGATCTATTCAGGGCACATGGCCCGCAAGTCAAATGCACCTACATATCAATCAAAAAGAGATGCTAGTAGTTCAAAATGCCCTGACAGCCTTCAAGGATCTACTTCATCCAGGACAATTACTGATAAAGACGGAGAATACTACAGTCATGTGGTACATAAACAAGCAGGGAGGCACATATTCCTACCCCCTCTGCAGACTAGCTATGAAGTTGTGGAACACAGCATTGGCTAACCAAGTACATCTGCAAGTACAATTCCTGCCAGGAAAGATAAATACTCTGGCAGATGAACTAAGCAGAAACCTAATGGGTCCCCACGAGTGGAAATCGGATCCACAAGTCTTCAGCATGATAACAAGAAACTGGGGATGCCCGGACATTGGCCTCCCCTCACAACTGCCAAACACAGAGATTCTGCACAAGGACTTATGACAAGCAAGCATGGAAAGTGGATGCTCTATCTTTCAGCTGGAAAAACTTAACAGTATATGCCTTTCCTCCTCTGCCTTTCCTCCCCAAGGTACTCCTCAAGGTCAGACAAGAGAAGCCAAAAATGATACTGATGCCCCAGACTGGCCCCACCAGCACTGGTACCCAATCATAAAGAGCTTGTCTCAATGTCCAGCTTGGACATTACTTCAAATTCCTCACTTATTGATCCAACAGCCAGATACTGCACAGCCAACTCAGGACCTTAAACCTGGCAGCATGGAGAATAATGTAATCATTCATGACACACCTTTCTCTAAAGCGGTGATGGATGTTATTTTGGAGGCCAGGAGGCCTAGCACCAGAAAATCTTATGCAGAAAAATGGAAGAGATTCTGTGCCTGGAACCAGGCACAAGGTATTGACACGATTGTTCCAAATATTCCTCAGATTTTGCAATACTTAACTGAGATGCTGGATAAAGGCCTTTCCTTTTCATCAATTAAAATTCATGCCTCTGCCATTTCAGCTCATTACAATACAGAACCACCTATTTTTTTTCATCCATTACTAAGGCAGTACCTCATAGGGGCCAAAAACATAATACCTCCAAGGAGAGCACCAGTACCTGCATGGGACCTCAACTATGTCTTGGAAAAACTCACACTGCCTCCGTTTGAGCCAGCCTATGCAGCCGATATAAAATTCTAAAACAGCTCTGCTTCTATCGATAACCTCTGCTAGACGAGTCTCAGAGTTACAGGCACTCATGGCTGTGGAACCTTTTATCATTTTCCATCCTGACAGGGTTTCTCTGAGGACAAACCCTACATTTATGCCTAAGGTAGTGTCCAGTGTGCCCTTAACCAAACAATTCATTTGCCTACCTTTAAGCCAAACCCACAGAATAAGGGTGAGAGACTTCTGCATTCTTTGGCCATTCACAGGCAGCTACGCTTCTACTTGGACAGAAGCAAAGCTTTCAGAAAAACTGAACAACTTCTAATGGCATATGCTGCAGGATCACAAGGAAAGCCCATCTCAAAGCAGACTATTTCAAGGTGGATAGGCCAATGCATTAGATTCTGCTATTCACAGCATGGCAAATCAGTGCCTAAGGGCATTAGGCCACATTCAACCAGAGCAGCAGCCACTTCAGCAGCCTTCCTCAGAGGAGTACCAACCAAAGACATCTTAGAGGCTGCAACCTGGAGTTCAGTGCACACTTTTACAAAGTACCATCACTTACCTCGCTACTCTAAATCCAGGGCAGGCTTTGCCAATGCAGTTCTGCAGGGCCTCATAGCCTCTCCTAATCCTATTTAGCTCCAGCCTCCAAACCTTAGCTTTGGGATTCAACCCAATTGTAATGACTGCAACAGTGAAACACGATGAACATAGTTCAGTTGTGTACCTACCATAAATGTAGATGTTGAGTGTATTCACTGTTGCAGTCCAGGTTACCCACCCACCATCCCCCTTTCCTTTGCTGGCACTTCTGAACTTCTCTATTCTATACAACCTATGTGGTGTATTTGCTTGTAGATGAAGGAAAAGTTGATTTTTGTGTATGCATGCTTATTGGCATAATTTAGCCTGCATTTTGAGGGCACCTGACATCTGGGGCAAGAAAAACTGAAGAAAATGGCGTCGGCTGCATCTTTTATACCCCTGGCGCTCTGACGTCAGGGAGGAGGCGACAGCGACTGACGCTGGACCTAGACTTTGGAACTCAGGCCGACTGCGGGTAGCCTGCCAGCAGGATAACCCAATTGTAATGACTGCAACAGTGAATACACTCAAACATCTACATTTATGGTAGGTACACAACTGTACTTTTCTGTATAAATGTAAACAGAAATGTAATGACTCTGTGTTTAACTGGAACTTAGTATAATGCAGTGTAAGCAAATGGAGCTTTTGTCCCATGGCCTCTGCTGAAAATGGATATTACCCAGTCACACTTGCCCAATTAAACAAATACAAATAAATAAAATAAAATAAAGTAAAAGAAAGGAAGAAAAAAAAAACAGAGGGTGGTGTATGGGGATGGCCAGAATGAGGGGATGGGGAGAGGGGGTCACAGACTGGATCCACCACGAAGCCCTTTGCAGAGTGCACGGTTTCATCTAATGCCAGACCTGCAACTAAGCATGTTTATAGGTCTTCCAAGATGGAACATGCAATTACTGGAGGTTTCACACAAATGGTAAAGTACAGTTTTGTACCTACCATAAATGTAGATGTTAGAGTGTTCACCCTGCTGCAGTCATCACACTTGGGTTATCCTGCCGTCAGGCGGTCCCGCAGTCGGCCAGAGTTCCAAAGTCTTGGTCCGGCATCAGTTGCTGTCGCTTCTTCCCTGATGTCAGTGCGCCAGGGGTATATAAAAGAGGCATCCAATGCCATTTTCTTCAGTTTTTCTTGCCCCAGATGTCAGGTGCCCCCAGTAGGTAGGCAATACATATTGCTATATAAAAATATATATATATAAAAAAAACAATACCTTCAGTTACAAGCAAATACACCACAGAGATTATATAGGATAGAAAGGTATAGATGAGTCTAGTTAGTTCAGAGGGGATGGAGGGAGGGTAACCTGGACTGCAGCAGGGTGAACACTTGAACATCTACATTTATGGTAGGTACAAAACTGTACTATGTTCATCATGTTACCCTGCTGCAGTCATCACACTTGGGTTGAATCCCAAAGCTAAGGATGGGTGGTGGAGTTGAACAGGATTAGAAGAAGCTAGTAGGCCCTGCAAAACTGCAGTGGCAAAACCAGCTCTAGTCTTAGAATATAGAGGCAAGTGATAGTGTTTGGTGAAGGTGTGCACTGAACACCAAGTTGCAGCTTCGAGAATATCCTTGGTTGGCACCCCCCTGAGAAAGGCTGCTGATGTAGCTGTAGCCCTGGTGGAGTGGGACCTAATGTTAGCAGGTACCAGTTTCCCATGATGCGTGTAGCAGAAACGTATGCAATGTTCTATCCATTTTGAAATGGGCTGTTTTGAGATAGCTTTTCCTTGTGATCCTGCAGCATGGGCTACAAAGAGCTGGTCAGATTTTCTGAAAGCCTTAGTTTTATCTAAGTAGTAACGTAATTGCCTGTGAATGTCCAAAGAGTGCAGGAGTCATTCTCCTTTGTTCTGGCGATTTGGAAAAAAGGTGGGCAAATGAATGGTTTGGGTTTAGGGCCACACTGGATACCACCTTTGGCATAAAGGAAGGGTTAGTTTGTAGAGAGACAATGTCTTGATGAAAAATGAGGAAAGGCTACACTGCCATTAGTGCCTGTAGCTCTGAGACTCTTCTAGCTGAAGTTATTGCTAGCAGCAGGGCAGTTTTCCATGAAAGAAATTTTAAATCAGCTGAAAAAGCTGGTTCAAAGGGCGGCAGAGTAAACTTTTCCAGAACAAAGTTGAGATCCCAAGTAGGTGTTGGTGCTCTCCTGGGCGGTCTTATGTTCTTAGCCCCTCTGAGGTACTGTCTTAGGAGTGGATGTGAAAATAAAGGAAGATCCGTGTTGTAATGGGCTGAAATTGCTGAGGCGTGGATCTTAATAGATGAAAAGGAAAGTCCTTTGTGCAACATCTCAGTTAAATATTGTAGAATCTGAGGAATGTTTGGATCAAGGGGATATTGGCCTTTAGCCTGGTTCCATGCGCAAAATCTTTTCCATTTGTCTGAATAGGTTTTCCTGGTGCTAGGCCTCCTGGCCTCCAGAATGACATCCATAACAGCTTTGGATAGAGGTGTTGGCTGGTTGTTTAGGTAATTTGCCATGCAGCCAGGTTTAAAGTCTTGAGCTGGCTGTGTAGAATCTGATTGTCTCGTTGGGTGAGCAGGTGAGGAATTTGTGGTAAAATCCATGGTGGGCCGTGGGCCATGTTCCTTAGAACTGGATACCAGTGCTGGCATGGCCAGTCTGGTGCAATGAGTTATCATTTGTGGCCTCTCTAATCTGACTTTCAGCAGTACCTTTGCTAGAACAGGCAGCGGAGGAAAGGCATACACTGTTAATGTTTTCCAACTGAATGAGAGGGCGTCCACTTTCCAAGCTTGTGGGTGGAATGTCCTTGTGCAAAATTTTTGAAGTTGGTAGTTTTGGGGGTTGGCAAACAGATCTATGTCTGGGCGTCCCCATTTTTGAGTTATCATTGCAAATACTTGTGGATCTAGTTTCCACTCGTGGGGATCCATGATGTTTCTGCTTAGGTCGTCTGCCAATGTGTTTTTCTTTCCTGGCAGGAATTGTGCTTGTAGTTGAACTTGGTAAGACAGTGCCATGTTCCACAAGGTCATTGCTTGCCTGCATAGAGGGTAGGAATGTGTGCCTCCTTGCTTATGTACCACATTACTGTGGTATTGTCCATCTTTATTAGTTGTCCTGGGTGTAAGAGGTCCTTGAAGGCTGTTAGGGCATTCTGTTCTGCTAGCATTTCTTTTTGATTGATATGCAGATGCCTTTGATCTGTAGTCCATTTGCCCTGAATGCAGTGTTCTGCCATGTGTGCTCCCCAAGCATAGTCTGATGCATCTGTTGTTAACGTTTGCCTGGCTGTGGGTAAGGTGAAAGGCTGGCCCTTGTTGAGGTGACATGCCTGTGCCCACCATAGAAACTCCTGTTGAAGGCAGGGAATAAGTGGTATAATTGTTTCTAAGCTGTGGCTGTGCTGAGTCCATACGCTTTTCAGGTACCATTGTAATTTCCTCATATGCAGTTTTGCAAATGGTATTAGTAGTATGCAAGATGCCATGAATCCCAAGGCCTGCAGAATTTTTCTTGCAGGGAGTTGGGTCTTTGTTGCCATTATTTTGAAGTATTGAGTCAGCTGTTGTTGCTTGTCTGGCATGAAATAAGCCATCTGGGCTGTTCTATTCAAGCTGGCACCCAGGAATATTATGTTTTGCGAGGGCAGTAGTTTTGATTTCTTTTCGTTTACTGTGTACCCTAGGCAACTTAGGTGTTTGACAAATGCCAGATGCTTTAAAAGAATGTCCTTGCTTTCTGCTTGAACAAGGCAGTCATCCAGGTATGGGTATATTTGAATTCCTCTTTGTCTGCAGTATGCAATTACTGGTGCCAGGCATTTTGTGAAGACCCTGGGCGCAGTAGATAAGCCAAAGGGCAGTGCAGAGAATTGATAATGGGTTGAACCTGCAATGAAGCGGAGGTATCTTCTGCAATTTTGCCTGATAGGGACATGCAGGTATGCCTCCTTGAGATCCAACGTTACTAGCCAAGCCTTCTTGCCCAGCATGGGAAGAAGCTGCTGTAGTGTTAGCATCTTGAATTTTGGTACTTGCAGTTAGGTGTTCAAGATCCAGAATGGGTCTCCATGCTTTGTCCTTTCTGGGGACTAGAAAGAGTCTTGAGTAAAATCCTTGTCCTTGGTCCTGTGTAGGTACCTGTTGAATGGCTCTCATGTCCATGAGAGCTGTAATTTGTTTTTGTGCTTCTGCCCATTGATTCGGTGGCAGGTTTGGCATTCCTTTTATCCTTGGCAAGGTATGAAAGTGGAATCTGTATCCTTGTGAGACAATGTTTAGGACCCATTTGCCTTTTGTGATGATGCGCCAGTTGTCTGCAAAAAGTGCTAATTTTCCTCCCAAGGGAGCTGCCAGGGTTGAGTCATTGTGTTTGTCTTCTGCTAGCTTGGGGCCTGTCTTCTCCTTCCTTCTGGGTAGCAGTACCCCCATTGGCAAGGTTTGTAAGGGCCTTGGGACTGACCTCTGCCCCTTGGGCGTCTGCATTTGCCCCTCTGTGATCTGTCAGAAGCTGGAAAGGACCAGTTTTTTGTTGGCCAATTTCTGCTGAAACGAGGGGGTTGTACCTGTAAAAAAATCCTTGACCATCTGCATAGACTTTGCCTTATCCTCCATTTTCTTTAAAACCTCTTCTGCTTTGACACCAAATAAGACATCCTGCTGTAAAGGTGCATCCAATAATTTTGCTTTAACATGATCAGTGATCAGGTAGGGTTTAACCAAGCATGTCTACGTATGACAGATCCAGTTAACAGCTGCTCTACATGAAGCTTCCAATGAATCAAATCCACATTGTAAAGTATGTTTGCCCACCTGTACAGCTGCATGCAACAGATCCTGCATTTCCTTGAATTCAAACTGTTCGGAAAGTGTGCTCATTTTTTGTTTGAGACATTAGGAATTGCTGATATTTCAGCATGTGAAACTGACAATTTAATGCTCTCATAGCCAGAGTAGCTGAGGTGTATATCTTCTTTCCCCATCTATCTAGGGCTCTGGAATCCCTTTCAGAGGGTACAGGATTTTTAGCCATAGAAGCTTTAGCCCCTTTGGGACCCTGGGAAATTGTTTCTGGATCAGCCACAGGGCTTTTATAAAGGAATTTGTGTGAATCAGGTACTTGTATCTGTCTGATTTGGCTGGAGCAGGCGGTAGAGAGTCTGGATTTAGACTAGACTAAGTAAACATCATCCACAATGTCTAAAACTGGAGGGATAGCAAGTGGTCTGTGCTGGGGTAGTAAAAGGACAATCTGAGCCTTTTCTTTGAATCAGAGTAGTCCTGTCCTTCCCAGTGGAAATGTTCCCTCATGGTGTGTAAAGTTTCCCCAAAGGAGTAGTCTTCTGGGGGAGATGCTGAGGGAATAGAGTCTTCAGCATCAGAGTCTTCATAAGGGGGAAAAGTGTAATCCTGTTCCTCAGAAGAATCTGAGGAAATTGAAACCTGGTCAGAGGAAGCATAATCCTCCTCTTGTCTTGGTCTTTTATGTGGAGGGGGATGGGAACCCCTGATTAGGGTAATCAAATCTTCAGCCATCTTAAGCATCTGTTTCTTAGGCATGGGGCCTTGAACTGTAGACTGATGTACAGTCTTTTTTGGTTTTAATGAAGTTTTAAGCTTAGCATAAGATTTAATGGTGAGTGTAGTCGGTCTGAAGACACCTGCAACCGAAGGTGTTTCTACTGCACCGGGATCTCCTTCTGCTCTGGTGTCAGAAGGGCCTAATGAAGATGGCTGTGATGGCCTAGTACACTCCGCTTGAGAATTCGCAGCTGTCTGGGGTTCCAATTCTGCGGTCATCAGGGGCTGCATAAGCGCCTCACTGAAAACCGGAGAACCGGCAACAGGCCCAGCAGAGGCCTCGGAGTCTGGCTTGGTCCTGCCTGTCCTTATCCTTGCGTTTTTTTATGCATGCCAGTCGGCGGCGGCTCCGACGGCATGATATAATTAATTTCCTACCAAAGTAATGTGGTGCGAAGTCAAAACGGCGTTTGATAGTTCGTTTATTAAACCTAGCACAAAACCAACAACCTGTGATGTCGTGGTCTGGGCCTAGGCAAGGAATACAATAAGAATGGAAGTCCTTATGAGGTATTTGCTTCCCACAAAAAATGCAACTGTTAACTTTTTCTGACATCGGACTGAGGCAAGAAAAGGTTCCCCAAAGGGGTACTTAGCTTTATTGAAGACTTCGGACTGAAATTTTTCATAAATCTCAGGTGTCGGCCGACCGGCACTTGCGAGCTGCTTCGGGCACCGCGCGGCAAGAAAGACTGAAGAAAATGACGTCGTCGGATGCCTCTTATATACCCTTGGCGCACTGACGTCAGGGAAGAAGCGACAGCAACCGATGCCAGACCAAGACTTTGGAACTCTGGCCGACTGCGGGACCGCCTGACGGCAGGATAACCCAAGTGTGATGACTGCAGCAGGGTAACACGATGAACATCTACAAAACCTAACCATGTAAATTACTAATCTTTGTGCATAGTACTTCAGGCAACAAATATACAGCAGCAGCAGGATTGATTTTCTTTGATAAATACAAGGCTCCACTCCAGGCACTAACCATAAAGGTCCTTGTGTTGTACCCTCTGAGTTGCTTGGTAGAAGTTACAGTACAGCTAGTCCTTTTGTCATTTTCCATTCCATTCCTTCAATTCAGTGCAGCCCTCCCTTCTATTATTGCAGTTCACTATGCATTCACTTTGAAAATGCTCTGCAGCATTCACTGTCTTTTAAGGTAGGATTTCATAGGACATAGCTAGGTACTCTGTACCTATCTGGCATGTAAGAATACAATCACTGTCTAACAAGATGGACAGCATCCATGTCATGAGTGCACAATGCTACAGACTATACCTCTGCTCACACAAAACAAACAAGCAAATAAAGGATGCAAAGCACATAGACATCATCATCTGCATTTCACAGTGTCTACCTGATCTATGTTGACACTCAGAACAAACCCACAGACAATTTTCTATGATTATATTACACAGCAGTGTTCTCCTCCGGTTGCTTAATATGTTCTCGTGTACTGGATGAAATCCATGGTAGTCAAGAGGATAGAGCACCCTGTTTGTCCCAGCTGTCCTGAATATATAAACCATTCCTGGGTAGTGTAGATGTTCATCGTGTTTCACTGTTGCAGTCATTACACTTGGGTTATCCTGCTGGCAGGCTACCCGCAGTCGGCCTGAATTCCAAAGTCCTGGTCCGGTGTCGGTTGCTGTCACTCTTCCCTGACGTCAGAGCGCCAGGGGTATAAAAGATGCAGCCGATGCCATTTTCTTCAGTCTTTCTTGCTGCGCGGTGCCCGAAGCAAAAGCAGTTTGCAAGTGCCGGTCGGCCGACTCCTGAGATTTTCAAAATCGAATTTCAGATCCGAAGTCTTCAATAAAGCTAAGTACCCCGTTGGGGAAACTTTTTTCTTGTGCCAGACCGATGTCAGAAAAAGTTAATTTTATTTCTTTTGGGAAGCAAATACCTCATAAGGATTTTCATTCTTACTGTATTCCTTGCCTAGGCCCTGACCACGATGTTGCTAGCTGTCGGTTTTGTGCTAGATTTAGCCAATGCACTATTAAGCGTCGGTACGATTTTGCATTTCATTACTTTGGCGGAAGATTTAATTATATACTGCCATCGGAACAGCCGATGACCGGAGTTTATCAAAAGCGCAAGGAAAAGGAGAAGGACAGGCATCCGAGATCCAAAACCAATGATGAGGCCTCCGCTAGGCCAGTCGCTGGTTCTCAGTGAGGCACTTTCGCAGCCCCTGACGCCCGCTACCTCAGAGCCACAGGGCGCTTCCGACTCCCACGTGGAGACAACTAGGCCTCTGGATACTCAAGGTATTGGACACTCGAAAACTATTCCCTCAGCTGGGTCCGGAGCCGCTGAGCAGGCATCGGCTTCTGAGGGTGTTTTCAGACCTACACAGTTATATGTCAAGCCAACCTCAGCTTTCAAGGCAAAGACTAAAACAGCTTTAAAGACAAAGAAACAAGTACAGCATTCTCCTGGACAGACTTCCATGCCTAAGAAACAGATGCTTAAAATGGCCGAAGACCTAATTACTTTGATCAGGGGTTCCCATCCCCTTCCTGATAAGAGGCCTAGGCAAAACACAGAATATGATTCTTCTGATCAGGTTTCCATTTCCTCTGACTCCTCTTCAGAACAGGGATACTCTCTTCCTCCCTATGAGGATTCTGATGCTGAAGAATCTATTCCTTCAGCCTCTCCTCCTGAGGATTATTCTTTTGGGGAAACCCTACATACCATGAGGGAGCACTTTCACTGGGAGAGCCAAGATTACTCAGAATCTAAGAAAAGGCTCAGAGACTTTCTTTTACTGCCTCAGCACAGACCTCTTGCTATTCCACCTGTTCTAGACATTGTAGGTGATGTATTTTGAGAGTCCAGCCTGTCTTCTGACTCTCTACCCCCTGCACCTGTTAAGCCAGACAGATACTACAGGGTTCCAGATTCTCATAAATTTCTATATAAAAACCCTGCTGCTGACCCAGAAACTATATCTCAGGGTCCCAAAGGGGTCAAGGCTTCCACTGCAAAAAACCCTGTCCCGTCTGATAGGGATTCTAGGGCACTGGACAGATGGGGGAAAAAAGTTTACACTTCTGCTACTTTGGCTGTAAGGCCTTTAAATTGTCAGTTTCTTATGCTTAAATATCAGCAATACTTAACGTCTCTGCTAAAACAGAAAATGTTGACAAATTCTGAATGTTCTGAAAACAAGGAAATGCAGGATTTATTGCATGCAGCTGAACAAGTGGGAAAGCATATTTTGCAATGTGGTTTTGATTCTCTGGAGGCCTCTTGCAGGGACACTGTTATGTTCTGTCATTAGAAGGTATGTTTGATTAAAGGAACAGAATCTGCCTGATCATGTTAAAGCAAAATTATTGGATGCTCCATTACAGCATGACACTTTGTTTGGTGTTAAGGCAAAAGAGGTGTTAAAGAAAATGGAGGATAAAGCGAAATCTATGCAGACGGCAAATGATTTCTTACGGGTACAGCTACCCAGATTTAGCAGGAACTGGCCTTCTAAGAATTGGTCCTTTCCAGTGTCAGACAGGCCACAAAGAGGCAGATACAGACGCCCTAGAGGCAGACCCCAGCCCCAAGGCTCATACAGGCCTAAACAATGGGGTGCTTCTACCTCCAACAGCAGAGAAGACAAATCACAGCCATATAGGAAACAATCCCAATGACTTTCCTCTGCCAATACCAAGCACTTATCTTTTGGCAGCACCCTTAGGGGGAAAGCTAGCACTTTTTTCACAAAATTGGCACATGATCACCCAGGACAAATGGGTCTTGAATATAGTCTCTCAGGGCTACAGGTTCTACTTTCACACCCTTCCAAAGACAAAGGTTATGCCAGACCTGCCACACAATCAATAGGCAGAGGCACAAAAGCAAGTTTCATCTCTCATGGACATGAGGGCTATTCAGCGAGTACCACAGCAAGAGCAGGGACAAGGATTTTACTCTAGACTTTTCTTGGCACCCAGAAAGGACAAAGCCTGGAGACGAATACTGGACCTGTCTATTCTAAACACTTTTCTGGACGTTCCAAAATGTTGACTCTGCAGCAGCTTCTGCCAATGCTGGGCAAGAAGGCTTGGCTTGTAACTTTGGACCTCAAAGAGGCATACCTGCATGTCCCAATCAGACAATCTTGCAGAAGATACCTCAGATTCATAGCTGGCTCAATGCACTACCAATTCTCTGCACTGCCCTTTGGCTTATCTACTACGCCCAGGGTCTTCACAAAATGCCTGGCACCAGTAATTGCATTTTGCAGACAAAGAGGAATTCAAATATATCCCTACTTGAACGACTGCCTTATTCAAGCAGAGAACAAAGACATTCTACTGAAGCATCTGGCGTTTGTAAAAAGATTACTAATTTTCCTAGGGTACACAATAAACAAAAAGAAATCAAAATTAGCACCCTCTCAAGATATAATATTCCTGGGTGCAAGCTTAAATACAACTGCCCAGATGGCTTATCTCACGCCAGACAAACAAAGGCAACTGACTTCTTACTTCGAAAAGATGTTGGCAACAAAGACCCAGTCATCTGCAAGAAAAATTCTGCAGGCTTTGGGCTTCATGGCATCCTGCATTCTGCTAATTCCATATGCAAGACTGCATATGAGGAAGTTACAATGGTATCTAAAAAGTGTTTGGACTCAACATTGCCACAGCCTGGAAACATTAATTACTCTCATTCCCTGCCTGCAACAGGAGTTTCGATGGTGGGGACAGGCCTGTCACTACAACAAGGGACAGCCATTCACTTTACCTACAGCCAGGCAGACATAACAGATGCATCAGATTATGCCTGGGGGGCCCACATGGCAGGAAAATGTATTCAGGGCACATGGCCCGTAAGCCAAATGCATATTCATATCAATCAAAAAGAGATGCTAGCTGTACAGAATGCCCTGACAGCCTTCAAGGATCTACTCCATCCAGGACAACTGCTGATAAAGACGGACAATACTACAGTCATGTGGTACATAAACAAGCAAGGAGGCACACATTCCTACCCCCTCTGCAGACAAGCCATGACTTTGTGGAACACAGCATTGACTTATCAAGTGCACCTGCAAGCACAATTCCTGCCAGGAAAGACAAATACTCTGGCAGATGAACTAAGCAGAAACCTCATGGACCCTCACGAGTGGAAACTAGATCCACAAGTCTTCAGCATGATAACAAGGAAATGGGGATGCCCAGACATAGATCTATTTGCCTCCCCTCACAACTGCCAACTACAGAGATTCTGCACAAGGACTTATCACAAACAAGCATGGAAAGTGGATGCTCGATCATTCAGCTGGAAAACCCTTACAGTATATGCCTTTCCTCCTCTGCCTCTCCTCCCCAAGGTACTCCTAAAGGTCAGACAAGAGAAGCCAAAAATGATACTTATAAGAGAAGCCAAAAATGATACTGATTGCCCCAGACTGGCCACGCCAGCACTGGTATCCAATCCTAAAGAGCTTGTCTCAAGGCCCAGCCTGGACATTACCTCAAATTCCTCATCTACTGACCCAACAAACAATCAGATCCTGCACAGCCAACTCAGAACACTAAATCTGGCTGCATGGCGGATAATATAACCACTCAGAACACACCTCTCTCTAAAGCAGTTATGGATGTTATTTTGGAGGCCAGGAGGCCCAGCACCAGAAAATCTTATGCAGAAAAATGGAAGAGATTATGTGCTTGGAACCAGGCACAAGGAATTGACACGCTTGTACCAAATATTCCTCAGATTTTACAACACCTAACTGAGATGCTGGACAAAGGCCTATCCTTCTCATCAATTAAGATCCATGCCTCTGCCATTTCAGCTCATTACAATACGGACCCACCTATTGTTTTCACATCCACTGCTAAGGCAGTACCTCAGAGGGGCCAAAAACACATGACCTCCAAGGAGAGCACGAATACCTACATGGGACCTCAATTTTGTCTTGGGAAAGCTCACACTGCCTCCTTTTGAGCCAGCCAATACAGCAGAGGTAAAATTCTTATCATGGAAAACAGCTCTGCTCCTAGCAATAACTTCAGCAAGAAGAGTCTCAGAGTTACAGGCATTAATGGCTGTGGAACCCTTTATTATTTTCCATCCGGACAGGGTTTCTATAAGGACAAACCCAACATTTATGCCTAAGGTAGTGTCCAGTGTGGCTCAATCAAACCATTCATTTGCCTACCTTTTATCCAAACCCACAGAATAAAGGGGAGAGACTTCTGCATTCTTTGGACATACACAGACAGTTACGCTTCTACTTGGACAAAACTAAAGCTTTCAGAAAGACTGAGCAACTTTTAGTGGCATATGATGCAGGATCGCAAGGAAAGGCTATTTCACAGCAAACTATTTCAAAATGGATAGGCCACTGCATTCGTTTCTGCTATTCACAACATGGCAAATCAGTGCCCAGGGCATTAGGCCACATTCAATCAGAGCAGCAGCCTTCCTCAGAGGAGTACCAACCAAGGATATTTTGGAGGCTGCAACTTGGACTTCAGTGCACACTTTTACAAAGCACTACCACTTACCTCTTTACTCTAAATCCAGAGCAGGCTTTGCCACTGCAGTTCTGCAGGGCCTCATAGCTAGTCCTAATTCTATTTAGGCCCAGCCACCAAACCTCAGCTTTGGGATTCAACCCAAGTGTAATGACTGCAACAGTGAAACACGATGAACATAGTACAGTTGTGTACCTACCATAAATGTAGATGTTCGAGTGTATTCACTGTTGCAGTCCAGGTTACCCTCCCACCATCCCCCTTTCATTGCTGGGACTTATCTGCATTTCTCTATTCTATACAACCTATGTGGTGTATTTGCTTGTAGATGAAGGTAATGTTTATGTTATTGCATGCTTTTTTATAAGCAGAATTTTTAACCTAACTTTTGGCAGCACCTGACATATGGGGCAAGAAAAACTGAAAAAAATGGCGTCGGCTGCATCTTTTATACCCCTGGCGCACTGACGTCAGGGAAGAGGCGACAGCAACCGACGCTGGACCAGGACTTTGGAATTCAGGCCGACTGCGGGTAGCCTGCCAGCAGGATAACCCAAGTGTAATGACTGCAACAGTGAATACACTCGAACATCTATATTTATGGTAGGTACACAACTGTACTTTCTGCATCCCTTGGAATGTCACATTTTAAAGCTTAGGAAAATCATTTTCTTCACTCAGTGTTACTTTGTGTTTACAACCCTCATGCCTTACCCACATAAACTTAAAACACTGTATAGAAATGTACCTTAATAAGATAAGGGAGACTACAGATGTTAATTTTAGCTATTTAATGTTATGCCTATCTCATTCGGTGTGACTTAAATATTCTCAAATAAGTGCCTAATGTGCTGTCAGCCATGCTTCTTAAAAAAAAAAAAAAAAAAAAAAAATCAATGCTGGCATTTTGTATTTTGCCTATCTGTTAACAGTAGTCTCTCCCCTTTACTTTCAACAGATGTTATCTGCGAAAGAAGAAGGGCATGGTTCTCTGAGGAGGTCCCTGCTAAAAGAAGATGGAGTTGTGGCAAAGAAATATTCTACTGTTATGTTTTATTGTACATAAATGACTAAAAGCTTGTAATGTGGGAGGAAATCAACCACTGACCTGACTTTTGCAAGAGACATTACTAATGCTGATTGCTTCAACAATGGGAATAAGGGACATCATAAGAAGTTTTTTAACAAATTAAAATTTTATGGAACACAACTGCAACCACTTTGTAAAGCAGCTACTCCATTTGAAACACCTGCTAAATGAACTATCATATTATGTAAATAGATGTGATGACTGACCAGTACTGTCACATGACAATAATTGATCTAATATGAACTCAGTAAACAATAGTTTACCGATAACATCTTGCTTGGATCCTGATTTACCTTCCTGTTCGGAATTCTACAATCCCGCAGCCAATTTAAGTATTTCTGTGCAATATGAGATTTAACTGTTATTCAGTTAGTGCCACTGAAAATGTTGCCTGCAACAGCACCTTGTTTTTCCTTCCCTATTTCTGACCAGTTTAAGGTTTGAAACAGGGTGTGGACTGTTTAAAAAATGGTGTCTACTACATTACTCAGTCCGTCCAGTCATTTGGCTACATAAAGCCGTAATGTCCAACTATCACAGTAACCTGTTCTGTAATAACAAGCTGACGTGAGACCTGAAAACCTGTCCTGTAAACTTAACTTCAGCTCAACATGTGTTGCCGATCAGCAGTAAACTACCAATAGGTTCCACTTCTTAGAATGTGCACCTCTGTACTTCAGTGACGACATGAAAGCTACTGCTACCCCATGGCAGCAGTTGTCTGCCAATCATTCTGCCAGCTCTTTCAGGCCTCCCCATCTACAAAAGATCTGTATTATATCAATGGCCTAGAAGTACTGGTGTGGGCTGGCACAGGGTGAAATCCCTTCAAAAAACTAAACTAAGTCTGTAATAACTTTATCTGTTTGAGACAGTACATATGCAAATCAGAGAAAAGAAATTTATTCAGTGGAAAATGAAAATAAAGAACTGCTTGTTTTTTACTTTCACATTTTAAATCCATTTATGGAACACTTTCTGGGGTCATAGGACTTTATGGTAAATACATTACATTTATGGTCATTACTGCATCATAGTTATTTTGTTATCAAATTCATCATCTCTGTATAAACACTGCTGCCTTATCTGTTGTAATTTTTTTCCTGAAACAAGTTCCATCTATATAAATGTCCTGTATGAATTTGAACTGTTTTTTTATTATGTTTTTATCAGATTACAATTCTGAAAGCACATTATAGCTCCAGTTGTTTGCTTTGCTTAGGTCAAGTCTAACAATTTGTTTTGTTATACATAGTTGCTTAATATTTTTTTGTTGTACAAGGATGTAAAAAAATTCTGAAAATAAAGGTATCCCGACTAAGACCAGAAACTCATCCATCATGAAACAAAACTCAACCTATTGCATTTAAATATCTGCCAAGATCAAGAAAATCTGTACTCAAATAGCCATAAAACTGTATTTACAGAATGAGCGTAGGAACTTAGTTTAATAGCTCATTACTTTATCCTCCTAGCTATATAAATGCATGCAAAGGAACATTAAAAAAAAAACTTAAATACAGATAGAGTATGAGTACGAGAGAGAAAGACAAAGTGGGCAGGAGGTAAAAAGTGCATGTAAAATTATGGTCTGGACTGTGAAGAGTGAAATACCTTGTACTACATGAGATTATGGGATGAGTCTAATCATGGATGCCACAGCTACAAGTCAGAAAATCAATTTCCCTAATCTTACGGTGAAGACTATTTCACGTATAACCCACATAGTACAGTTCTGTAAAATCTTACCATTAACAGTAGATGCCCTTCTTTTCATTGTTATAGTATTGTAAACAGGCTCTCCACCCACGTTCGGCCAGTATACCAAAACCTAATGACCTTGTATGCACCATACGTCACACCTATGCTGCCCGCACAGAACGTAGGGCATACAAGGGACATACGGATACAACTACCTAGGAACTGAGGTGCCCCAGAACAGTCTCCATAAGACAAAGGAATCCATGAGCATTCAGAAGGAAAAATGCAGAAGAAAATGGGGAAACCCTTAGCCAGAAGGCAATCTAAAACAAGAACCAGAAAAACAAAAAGACATTGGAGGGAGGAAGTAAATATTGCAACAGTGAAGAGAAAGACATCTACTGTTATGGTAAGATTTTACCCAATTGTACAATGTCCTTCTATATAACTATTGCGGTATTCTAAACAGAAGAGACAGTAAAAAAGCTCAAGAAACAGAATGGGATGTGGAAAGCTGATCAGAGCCCTCAACAAACCCATATAAAATGGTTCTAGAAAAACCTGCTCAGGCTCCAAGAACCATATCCAACTTATAATGCTTAGTAAAGGTATGTGCTGAAGACCAAATAACAGCATTGAGGATGGAATTGGTGTCCAAACCGTTAAAGAGGGCACCATAAGAGGCAACAGCCCTAGAGGAATGAGCTCTAACAGGCGTAGACACAGATTTGCCATGAAAAGTATAACAAAAGGAAATGGACTTAACAGTGAATCAAGCAATAAAAAGTAGAAAGACTCATCTCCAAACTTAGGGAACCTATAACAGGGGAGATAACAAGAGATCCTGGAAATTATAAGAAAGTCTGTATAAAGCAGAGAAATATGGAAATCAAGAAAAGGTACAAATGTTAATGTTTATGGAAGAATTAAATATGCCAAGGTTAGAGGAAAGATGAGGCTAAATTACTAAAGGTTAGGACAGGAGTAGATGATATAAACATGGTGATGTATAACCAATCTACAGGAAAGTCCACAGGAATAGACGGTATTCCTGTGGAATGTTAGAAGCTAGGAGGGAAAAACTGATTAAGTTCTGGAAGATTTTGTTTAACAGTATAAGAGGATGAGAAGCACCAACACCCTGGAAGAAGGTAGTGGTGGCTGTAATAACCAAAGGGGGTAAAAGACCCATCATATTCAGCAGCATATAAGCCTAGGGTTACCATAAATCTTTGTATGTGAAAGAGGATGAAAAAAATGTGCTGCTATCAGCACATATTATTTCGTCCTCTTAGGTTGAAGAGCAAAAAAAAAAAAAAAAGTCCATGTTTGGGGATTTTTGATTGGCCCGTATGCCGGTAAACGAGCCAACCAAAACCTCGAACATCAAGCTGTTCCACATTGAACAGAGCTCTGATTTTTGATTGGCTCGTATACAGGTATACGAGAAACAGGCACAGTGGGCCCTCTTCTGTTCAATGCGGAACATAAAGCTGTTCCGCACTGAACAGAGCTCCGCTTTTTGATTGGCTCGTATACCGGTATACGGGCCAATCAAAAATGCACACAGCGGACCCTCTTCTGTTCAATGCGGAACATCAAGCAGTTCTGCATTGAAAAGAGCTCCGTTTTTTGATTGGCTCATATACCAGTATATGAGCCAATCAAAAAAAAAAACAAAGTGGTTTTAAAACCCGGACAAATCGCAGAATTTTAAAAAAACACCTGGACAGGAGCCCAAAAAAGAGGACGTATGGTAACCTTATACAAGCCCATTTCAATTCTAAACCACGAATAAAGTGTTTTTGTCTACAATGGCTAAAAGAATGGAAAAGGTGATGCCCAGATTGATATGGATCAATGTGGTTTTGTGGAGGGGAGGCAAACATTTGACAACATTCACAGAACAGTGATGATCCAGAGGGAAATAGCAGGAAGAAACCACTAATGTTATTGGTGGGTCTTGATGCAGAAAAAGCATTTGACAGAGTACGCTGGAAGTTTAGGAGCAAGGCAATGGCAGCATTTGCATTCTCTGATAAGGCTGATTAGGAGGACATCTGAGGGATTAAAAGAGAAGAGGGACCACGCAGGGGTGTCCTCTTTCCCCTTTGTTATTTGCATTATATTTAGAACCATTGGCAAAAAAATAAGGGACTTAGAAATTCAAAGATACAATTGGTATGGTAGTCAAGAAAGGCTGGCTCTATTTGCTGATGATAGTATTTTATACCGGATAAAACCAGAAAAGAACATTTCAGTGTTGTGGAACATTTTGAGACCATTTCAAATAATTTCTGGATATAAAATTAATGAAGCTAAAACAACGGTAGTAGCTGTAAGTTAAGTACTTGCATACAAATTGGTTCAGCAATACCATACGTATGGCAACATGATAAAATGAAGCACTTAGCTAAATGGATTAAAAAGGATTCTGGTGGGGCAGCTAAGGATATGTGGGAAAAGACTTAAAAGATAATACAAAAACTAAGAAACTGGAAGCTCAAGATACAAGCAGTGAAAATGTTTTTAGTCCCTTTAATTTTATACACAGGTCAGGCATATTTTTATCAACCAGAGGAGAAGATGTATACAGCAATTAATAAAGACCGGAAGGATTTTTATCTGGGAAGGAAGGGCAGCAAGAGTCAAGTGGGATAAGCTGATTCTTCCACTAGAACAAGGCAGTTTGGGATTACCCGATTTGAAGGGCTATTTCAGAGCTACACGGTTAAAGCTCTTATACATAGAATATAATTCAAAGTGAAAAGGGATGATAATGAAATGGGGGGAAGCTCAAGAAACAAGCAAAGACTGGGATCTTTGATGCAGATCCTTACGGAAAATAAAAATAACCATACAGAATATTCATAAAGTAGCAGAAAGTATTCTGAGAACTAAGCCAACATGAGCATGGAGAAAGGAGATTCTGCTGAGAAGGATGACAGTCTGCTGTAAAGATACAGACAGGTCTGCTGTAAAGATACAGACAATAGGCAACAGGGGGATGGAATTTATTGCAGTAAACTGGCAAAAGAACCAAGGTATTGTTAACAAATAAATTAGAGGGGGAAAGGAAATAGAATGTGAAGAGGCCAAGAATTTGTTTGAACTGAAGGCTAGAGATTGCCTTCTATCAAGGACTGATATCAGAGTATAGACAAACGGAAAGAAATAGGGGGTCCTACGTAAAAGACCAGCACCGGTAAAGTTTTTAGTAGAATCTAGAACAGAAGCTGCTGTTAAAAAAGGAGTAATTACTACAGCATAGAAAGTATTGCATGGTAACTATAAGAATCAATAAGAGGAGGTTAAAAAGCAGTGGGAAGAGAGATTGTATAAGCAATTAAAGAAACAATGGGAGGATATATGTATGTCTCACAAATTTGCAACAAGTATAGAAGATTTAGGATTTTTGCTTGGAAGTTTTTACATAGGTATTCGTATACCCAAGCAAACTCCAAATAATTTTTCCTCAGGTAGACAGAAAACGGAGGTGTGATAGGGACGAAAGGGGTAACTGGGAACATATTTTCTGGGAGTGTAATGAGTTTGCAGACTTTAAAGATTCCCTGAAGACTACTTTGTCAGAGATACTGGGTGACAAATTGGTGTAACTAAGGACATTATTTTTTGAGCTATGGTACAGAATCAGAATTGCCTAGATATAGTAAGGCCTTGCTTAGTCTAATTACAGTGGCTGCCAAAAAAAGCAATTACTAGAAAATGAAAACCAAAGTCTAAACCAACAGTACTAGAAGTAGTGAATATAACCGGGATAAAACAACTGGAATTGGGATATTTAGAAAAAGGTAGGAGCAAATTACATAGAAAAAAAATGCAGAGGAAGAACAAAGTTTAAAAGAAGGCAGGATCTGAATGAGCTGTGTAATGTTTAACTGACAATGACTAGATAAATTATAACTAATGTATAATGTTTGCAACTAAATTATTGTATGATTGCTTATGTCATACATGATAATGTAATATATTGTGTTTTATTTTTTTTTAAACAAGAAAGTTAATGGCCTTAGATATCCAGGAGGAGATAGTTTGCTTAGAAGCAGCCAAACACAATGCCCTGGGATGAAAGGAAACAAAAAAGTGGTCACACTTACGAACGCCCTTAGTTTTATCCAAACAGTACTTAAGCTGTCTGTGTAAATCCAAGGTATGCCGGACCCTCTCATTAGCAGACGGAGGAGAAGGGAAAAAGGAAAGTAGTTATACTGACTGCTCCAAGGACAACTCATTTAATACCTTGGGCGTACAAGAAGGATTTGCATGAATGGACTCCCTGTCTCTGTGAAAAATGAAAAAAGAAGGAATGGCCAAAAGGATCTGGAACTCAGAAATCCTATGAGCGTAAGAAAAAGCCAGCAACAAAACTGTCTTACAGGTACAATGCTGCAAAGAAGCAGAATCTGCAGGCTCAAAAGGAGTCTGAATCAAATTTTTCAAAAACAAAACTAAGGTCCGAAGGAAGAGGAATAGGTTTGCTTGGAGGACTAATATACAGGAAGCCTTTAAGAAATAGTTTGACCTCAAAACAAGCAGCCAAAGCAGGATTCAATGACAGAGAAACATCTGACAAATGGGCCTTCATAGAAGAATATGCAAGGCCAGACTGGAGCAACTCATACAAACAGAGGAACAAAGGGACTCTCACTGAAAAAAGCATTGCACCAGAAAGAAAATAATTTCCTTTTGGACACGCAAGATTTTCTAGTTGAGGGTCTTCTTGCTACCTGTAAAACCCTGAGCACATCAGAAAAGTGGTGCCTGAAAAGGATCAAAACCTTATCACCCACAGTGTCAGTTAAAGAGTGGACAAGTGAGGATGGATGAGCGATCCTTTGTCCTGTGTGAGGAAATCCAATCAGTGAGAGAAGTTGTGGTGATTGCCCTGGTCAGATGCATTAAGAGGGGGAACCAGTGCTTGTCTTGGCCAAAAGGGAGTCACTGGCAAGATTTTTGGGGAGTCCGGCTTAATCTTCTGCAGGACCCTTGGAAATGGAGGAAGACGAGAGAAAGCATAAAGAAAATCTTCCAAGGAAAAAAAGGGTGTCCATCTTCCACACCAGATGGTATGGAACTACTCTGGAACAGGAGAGTGTAAGCAGCCTGTTCATAGAAGAGGCAAAAAGATCTACCTAAGGAATACTCCACTGATGGCAAATGTTCAGAAACACGTCTTTGTGAAGCATCTATTCATAAGCCTGTGTTTTAGACCTGCTCAGAGAGTCTGCCACTAGACTGTGCTCTTAAGGAATGTATACTACCTGAAGACTTGACTGATACCTGACAGCCACCTCCCCAAGCCTGAAGAGACATCCTGCACAAAAGGTAAGATTTTGTGCCTCCCTGCTTAATGACTTACCACATTACCATGCTGTTGTCTGTGTACACCTTCAAGGGGTCTGGAAAGAACATGGGGTGAAAGCTTGAAGGGCCAGAATCAGAGCAGTCATCTCCATGATATTAATATGGTCTGACTTCTGATGGAGGGGCCAGAGACCCTGAACTTTCAGGTGACCAAAAGAATCCCCCCTCCCCATTCCTGAGGCATCTGTGAACAGTTCTTGAGAAGGGACTGGAGGCTGAAAGGGCAGGGCTGGGTTGAGAGCAAACTGTTGAATCCACCACTTAAACTCCTTTAAACATGGAAGCAGAGGTACACTGAAATCCAGAGGGTGACAGTGCTGCAGCCAAACTGATATGGGGTACCATTGAAGCTTCTGCATATGCAGTGTGGCAAGATGGAGCACTAGAATAAAAGAGACCATGAATCCCAGGGCCCAAAAAAATCTCTCTGGTTGGCATGGCAGTCAGAGGAAGAAGAGACTAAAAGAAGACTGCCAATGGGCAAAACTTTTTGAGGTGGAAGAGAAGCCAATATTAGTACCGTCTGAATCCTGCATCCCAGATACACATGATTGTGAGAGGGAGTCAGGACAGACTTTTGGAAGTTGATAGTGAACCAGAGACTTTGAAGGAGAGAGATGGTGATCCCTTAAAAGGAGAATGAGGGAAAGCAGCTGAAGCAACAGATACAAGGAAAAATCAGAATGCCTTGAAGCTTGTAGTAAGTAATCACAAGAGCTAAGCATTTTGTGAATACACTCAGGCATGTAGAAATGACAAAGGGCAAAACAGAGAACTGAAAGTGAAAGGAAGAAACAGGAATGTAAAAACTTCCTGAAAAAGGGTGGATATGGATATGAAGGTAAGCATCTTTCATATCCAAAGACACAGGAAAAGCCTGGGTAAGTAAGAGAGGAAACAGGGTTTGAAGAGCAAGCATCCAAAAAGAAGGGACCTTGAGAAAGCTGTTGAGCAGGTAGAGATCCAGAATAGGTCTGAAAGTGCTTTCTTTTTGAGGAACCAGGAACATTCTGAAATAAACCCCTTTCCCACTTGGAAAGGCGGACAGGCTGAATGATTCCTTGGTTCACCAGGGACCCAGAACCTCCAGGAAATTGGTCTGGAGGAGGTTGAGGAATACCTGAAAAGGAGGGAGAGACTTTCTGCCAAGAAGTAACTCTGACAGATGACCAAAAGAACCCAAGAGTCTGAAGTGATGAGATGCCAATTTACAAGACAAATGGTAAGGCGAAGGGACAAAGGAACCTGGTTTGGGGGGGGGGTGAAATGTCACAGAGAAGCAGGCTCATCAGATAAGGGAGAATTCTGGGCCACAGAAATCTAAGATGATTTAGTAAAGTGGACTCACCTACCACCCCTTCTTGTCCCTGGAGGCCTGGCAGGGTTGCCTGCAAGCAAAAGCAGATCTAGAAGGATAATTTGTCTGGAACTTAGGGACAGGAAAGACAAAAAGATGTTTATGGTCTTTCAAGGCTTTATCTTTCACATGAAGAGACTTAAAACAGGATAGCAGCAGCGGTCCCAAAAAGATGTTTATTATCAAAAGGAGTATCCAACAACTTGGCCTTAATGCCCACAGGCAGAGACTGCAGAAAATAATGCATCATGACAGACCCAAAAGCCGCAGCCCTGGAAGAGGTATCAGCAGCATCCTAGCTACACTTAATAGAGTGGCAAGCTGGTTTAGAAGGAGAACCTAAAACAGATACGGAAGAGACTTGTCTTCAATCAGGGAGGTCAGAAATAACCTGACAAGCCTGAGCAATCAAGGCCAGAGTATACCCGGTCATGTGGGTCTGGTGATTAACAGCCCTAAAGGCCAAAGTACAAGCAGTGTAAACTTTCTTACCAGTCCTCTCCATTGCCTTACTATCCTTATCAGAAGGCAAAAGTTTGGAAGAGGGCAAGAGCTTAGAAAGCTTGTCAGAAGAGATCAGCAGGACATTTAAAAAAAATGAAAATCCTCAGGAACCTTATAGAACCTATCAGGAGACTTTGAAGCAGCAATTAAAGTGCCTGACAAGGCAGCCCTCACAGGAAGAACTGCCGATGGTTTAGCAGTCCACCTGAAGCAACTCATAATATCTTCTCTGAACATTTTTTTTTTTTAATTTTATTTTACATTTGTTGACCAGGATAGTCCGACTGGATGCATGTCCATTTTCAGCGGAGGCCCGGGGAGAAAAGCTCCAAGGGTAAGCAGATACAGCATTACATATTACAAACAGACTATTTAAAGATATTACATAAGTAAGCAAGTTAAACAAGTTCCACAGGTTACAGTTAATCCTGAGCACAAGTCAGGACTAAATTAAATTACACAGTTAACTGGTTAACAGATTTTTTTACACATTCTAGAGAGTTAGCCAGGCTTGATACACTGACATAGCCAGTTAAGTGACAAATGTTGTTTGAGTCTAGTTTTAAATTGACCTAAGGTGGAAAGTAAGGTAATATCAGCTGGAAGAGAGTTCCAGGATCTACTTACAGAGTTTGCAAAGAGAGAATCACCGGCTGCATTATTAATTTTGCTAGTCTGAATTAGTAGTTTGTTAGAGGATCGAAGCGGTCTAGGATTGTTATAGGGGGTGATAATATTTTTAAGTGCAGGAGTATTGTCCAGATTATAGAGGATTTTACAGGCCATAATCAGTTGGTTATACTGGATTAGGCTGGGTAGTTCAAGCCACCCAAGCTGATTTAGATTGATGCAATGATGTGTCCTAAAAGGAAGCCCAGTGGCAAACCTGGCAATGTGGTTGTAGCAAATTGAGAGTTTGTTAAGGACAGTCTTGTTTAAATTCGAGAGTAGAGGGGATGCATATAGAAGGGTTGAAAGAAGGTGAGAGCAAGCTATGGCAATTTTAGCTGGAGGGGTTAGGAAGGCTTGTATTCTGTAAAGTGACCCTAGTTTTTTATTGATGGTTTTGAGTCTGGTTAACATGTAGGTCAAATTTTAGATTATTGTCTATGATGAAACCTAATAGTTTTGTAGATGGGTCAGGGGAGATTATTGTGCCATCATTTGATTTTATGGTAAAGATGAAAGCGGTAGACCTACGTGTTGGTGAAAATAACAGCATTTTAGTTTTTTTGGGATTTAGGATCAGACGATGTTCAGAAAGCCAGTTTTCTATTGTATTAAAGGTGGTCTGGGTAGCTAGCCATAATTCTACTGGAGATGTGGCTGAGCAAATCAGAGTAGAGTCATCAGCATATTGGATACAGCTGACTTTTGGTATGACAGTATAAAGGTCTTAATAAAGATGGAGAACAGCAAGGGCCCTAGTATAGCGCCATGTGGTACTCCAAGGATGTTAGGTAGAAGGTTAGAGAGTTTGTTCTGCCAGAGGACAGCCTGCTGTCGACCATTCAGGTAGGATTGAAACCATTGGAGGGCTCCAGTATCTATACAGAATGTTTGCAGGGTGTGGATTAAAAGTTGGTGATCAACCATATCGAATGCCTTGGAAAGATCCAAAAAGAAGGCTGAGGATATATAATTATTGTTGCGATTATGGTGTTAGTAAAGGCTAGGAGGGCTGAAGTAGTGCTGTGATCAGGACGGAAGCCATGCTGAGTGTCTGCCATAAGGCGATTTTGGATTAGGTGGTGCATGAGTTGTCTATGAATACATTTTTCCATAATCTTTGCAAGTGGAGAGAGTATAGCTATTGGCCTATAATTGGATAATTCAGTAGAGCTGCCTCCTTTGTGAAGTGGGATTACATAGGATATTTTCCAGATGGTGGGAATTTTAGCTTCTACTATGGTTCGATTGATTAGTATTGAGACGGGGTTAGCAATAGCATCAGCTGATTTTTGTAGGTACTCGGCAGGGAGTTGATCAGCAGAAAGTGTAGTGGGTTTTAATTTTTTGATCAAGATACGGATAAGTGAAGTGGCGACTGGTTGGAAGCTGAACACGAGTAGGTTTCTAGGGGTGCTACTTTCAGGACCAGGGAAGCTAGGAGGTAGTTGGCTAGCTAGGGCTTGAATTGTCTCAGTAAAGAATTGGTTAAAACTATCAGAAACATCTTCAGGGGGGTTTATCAATAGTAGCAGCAGGGATTGGGGTTGAAGTTTGTCCAGGATGTAGTAGATTATTTCAACCTGCCCAAAACTTCTGAGGGTTATTTTGATTTACTGTCTGTAAATTACAGTAGTATTGTTTTTTGTCTTGTAAAATTTATTTTTTTGGTTTCATTCCTGGATTGCCTGTATTTAATGTGATCTTGAGGGTCTTTAGAAGAACGCCATAAAGCCCATGCTTTGTTTCTAAGGGTAATTTTGAGTTTAGACTCTATAGAAAGCCATGGTGCAGTTTTTGCCTTGGTTCTCTTTGAACGAACAGGTGCATGCAAATCAAGGATCTCAAGGAATTTGTTGTTAAAGTATGCTACTGCTTCCTCTAAGGGGAGGTGTTTTAGAATAGACCAATTACATGAGTTTAGTTCTTGTTGAAATTTGGCAGGGTCAAAGTTTTTATTGTTTCTAACCTTTCTGAGTAAGGGTTGTTGGGAATGAATGGTTTTCTGCTTAATTACATATGTGAGAAAGTGATAGCTTAAGGCCATTAAGGAGGGTACCAGAGGTGTACAGTTGGGGGTGACTGAGTACCCAGTCAAGTATGCTTTCTTTTTCGTTGGGTTTACCTATCCTGGTAGGGGTGGATATGATTTGTGTAAATGCATGCAGGTTAATATGGGTGGTTGGAGATTCTGAGGAACAGGTGCCCCAGTCTATGTTAAAGTCTCCAAGTAGTAGGGTTTCTTGGGGGTAGTGACATGATAGCCAGTGCAGGATATCTTCAAATGTAGATATATTGTTACCTGGGGGAATGTATATACAGATGATATTAATGCATTTATTTTTATTAAGTTGCAATTTGGTGGCAAGAATCTCGGAGTTATTAATCTGAGGAGGTTGTATTACATCTATGGTGACATTCAACTCAGATTTATAGAGTACAGCTACCCCACCCCCCCTTCCTCGAAGCACGATCCAGCCTGTGTATGTTGTACCTAGGTGGTAACACTTCATTTTCTTTAGTGTTAGGTTTTAACCAGGTTTCAGATAAACAGAGAACCTCAGGGGAGTGGACATCCAGAAGTGCATGCAAATCATGTATCTTGTTATTAATGCTTCTAATATTGAGATGACAGACTATGAGAGAGTTAGTTAGCCTATTAATTGTAGGTTTGTAGCTTAGATTGCAAGTAGAAGGGGTATGTGTATCTGAAGTTTGTGGGCCAGGGTTGGGGTGAATATCACCACCAAGTATTAGGTTGAGTCTATACTTGGTGATGAACTTCAGGAATTTGTTTATTAGTTTGTGGTAGTGTTTGGATCTAGAGCTAATGTGCCTGGGGTTGAGATGTTGATAGACTGAACAAGATGTTGGATAGGATCTGGTACTGTAAGTATGGTTGAAGGTGGAAGGATTTACAGCTGGGGTGATAGTACGGCCTTTTGGGACCTGAAATCCCGTGAGAAACTGGTTTTCATACAAGGTAAGGAGGTATGGTGTGAACAAGAGGGGTAGTAAAGAGGAGTATATCATTATCTGTGATTCAGCTAGTGAGTTAAGGAACTGTTTTACCTGGTGATGCAACACCAGAAGATAGAGTGGTGAGGTAAAGGTACTGGAAGGGGGATGGGAGAATGCCAGATGAAAGCTAATAGGTGCTATTAAAATGTAGGTAGTAGAATGGGGGTGGGTGGAATTATCCCAGATGAAAGCAGATAGGATCTAGAAAGTGGGAGAGTGGCTATAGTACTTTAAATTTAGAGGTACTGGGGGTGGGGGGGAATTGAGGGTAGGGAGGGGAGCGAAGAGAGCCAGAGTGTAGCGAGGGCGAATGTAGCGGGGCTATTGCAGTTTACAAGGTTTCCTAAGGTGTCCTAAAGCTACAAGGTAAGTATTACAGCTCTTAATGTAAGAGTCAATTTACTTCAGTTACAGGGGAAGGAGGCAACCACTCAAGCAGAAACAAAGAGCCCTATGGCTTACCAATATGGTGACCTGCTTAATTACAAAGCACTGTAAGTGAAAGCTTAACAGATGCTTTTTGTGTGTGCAACCTACTCTGTTTAAATGTTGAGAGAAACTGATTGCAGTCCTGCAGACACCGTAGGGAACTGTAGAGTTCAACTAGGAAAAGAGAAAAGCAGAGATTCTAGGGTATGCATGAAGGCAACAACAGGCAGTTATTATATAATAATGCATTCAGAAAGGTTTGGGGGGGTCAGAATGAACTAAGATTTACAGCTAAGAAACCTAAGCAAGAGAGCAATGCAGTAAATAAACACTTGCCAGATTTTAAAGATATACCAGAAAAAACAAATCAATTATTCACAATTGTACAAGACAGTTGAGAAGAATCCCACTAAAAGTATTCCATCATCTTAGCAATTGTGTCCTCAAAGGACAATTCCTCAAAAGGAGAATATGGGTCAACAAACTCCACCTCATCAGAACCATAAGGCAAAGGCTTATGTGAACAATATGACAAAGACCCCTCATCGCACACTAAATCCTCATCCAAGAAATCCATTTCTCTAATTCATTTACAAGAGGTAGAGGTCCAAGGAGGAGGAGCAGTCACCCAAACCCCTTGAGGAAGCTTCAGGGCCATTAAGGCAGAAAACGAGATAGTTATGTATCCTAGAGACTACCCCATCTAATGGAACAGGGTCCCCATCCATGTGAAGCAGAGCTCCTCCCCAACCCAATTCAAGTGCAACTTAGATAATTGGATGAGAAACCGTTAATTCATCCCTGGTTTGGCACCCATGTCTCTAATGGACACAGACAACCTGTAAATGGTTCATCTCCCAGGAGCATGCTTTCACTTATCAAGAGTATCAGAACTTGTCAGAGATTTGTGATGCATGGCTAGGATTAAAAAGGCCCTTGTGGTTGTTAGCTTAGTAAACACTTATGAACCTATGAACCTGAGTAAACTATTCCCATTCCTTTTGAGGATTTAGGATCGACCTAAACATGTTTATTTTTTTTTGTCATTTTTTTGGAAGGGACATTAGCCCTAACAAATTCTGGGAGGTTCTGACCCATGACAAGATTCAGATACGAGAACCAGGAACTTCCTCCATGACCAATATCTGCGGAATCCTTATAGAACCCTTTGAGATAAGCAACTGTGGTTCCCCATCCACCATCTAGAGCAGAGCCTGAAAAGCCTCAGAGGACATGCAAAAAGACAGATCCATGCTGGCCTCTGATGGGGTCATGCAAAGGAATCTGATGTAGACAAATAAAATAATCTACAGAGCTATTACCCACTTCTAGAGGGGTGTCCAGTGAAGACTGGATAGCCAAAGAATCCATCTGAGACTTCTTGGCCTTCTTACCTAGGTAGGAGTTTCTCAGAGTTAAATGATTCTGCCATAGTAACCTGGGCTAACTGTTACCATTGGCTTTCAAGATAAATGTCCAGGAAAGACAAATAGCTTCTGAGTGTCTTAGGCAAAAATGCCTTATATATACTATAACAGGTACGGTCCTGGAAAGCATCCAAAAAAAAAAGGCATTGTTCATGACGATCCTGATGAGGAATCTGCCTCCCACACCAACATTTTCCCTTCTTAGATGACATGAACTCTAGGTAGCAAAATAAAATACAAGACCAAGACAAAAGAAAAAAAAAAATAAAACAACCCAAACAGGGCACTTATCTGGTGGTTAGGTATTGAGTACAGCAAGAAGGCGTTCAAACCAACTAGCAATAATGGTGACTGAACTGGCATCAAAGAAGTTCTAGGTAGTTGCGTCTGTGCATCCTTTTTATGCTCTGGGTTCTGTGCAGGGAGCATAGGTGTGGCATACTGCACATACAAGACTTCGGCATACTGACCGAACATCGGGCTACCCTGGGCAGAAGATCCCCTCTGTTTAAAATACTGCAATACTGACACAGAAGGACATATTTCATTTACCAATTTTTTTTTTAATCTGAATTACTGTTTCCTCATTCATTTCTGTGGAATATGGTACTTGTCTCATTTGTGTAAGTTATGTACTGAATAGTGCTTTATGCACCTTCCATAAGATTTTATGAGTGGACAATATTGTTTGTGGTTATACTCTAGTTCCAGCATGATTTTTAACTTTTTTAAGGTGTCAAGTAAGCGTTTGGTATTATTTTAGTAGTGTAGTGATGGATTCTTTTAGCATATATGTTATACAATTTCATTATTTTCTTAGGAAATTAAATTTTATTTAAATTAGTTGTTTGGGTTCAGTTATATTTTACCAGCAATGCCATTTTCCTTCTGGTTAGCCGCAGTCTGCTTTTTCATTAATTTATTATTTTCTTTAACTACCTTTTTCATTAAGCTGTTATATCTGGGTTCTAGAGGTTTTATTTAGGTGGTGGTACTTATTTGGGGGGTAATGCTTAGTTTTACTACATGTACTGTATGTAGTTTAATTTTTTAGTTAAAATGGAGCTGTGACAAAGTTTAGTAAGATCTGTTATGGACCCCTCAAAACAATACTTCCACATATATTAGTCCTCTAGAAATAAAATGTGTTTTTTTTTGAAAGCAAAACATTAAATTACAGAAATAAAAACAAATAAAACACTAACTGTAACTACCCAATCAGAAAAGACATCATTGGTGGCAAAAATGAACTAATTCTAACTATATAAACTAACTAAAAAACTAAAAATGTAACTGCACTATAAAGCTAGCGAATCCTAACGTAATCCTTTCTACACTACTAAAATTCATCAAAAAGTTGAATTACTATACACACACACAAAAATGCTGCAAACCCATCCACGACCTACCTCATTCCTAACTTATGCAGACCATCTAAAGCTCTACATAGTACAAACCTAGGCTATCAACTTAGCCAATCTGTACATATTAGAATCAACCCCTTTCTTCCCATTTTGGACATGGGATCAGAGTACTACAACACTGACCTTCAACTAGAGCCAATGCTCAATCTGTAACTTAGCAGGTAAAGTTAACCATGTGTACATATGTTTATTACCTCTTAAATTATATACATCTTATTGATATACTGTACATTTTCACAGTTTGCACAGACAGTTACCTTAGGTATGGAATGTGAAGATTTTTTCTTCCTGGGCCTCCAATGAAAAGGGGCTTTTGGCCATTTAGACTTTTCTGATGTACCTGCCTGGCAAGGGAGATACCATGATCTAGACTTTTCTGGTAATCAAAGGCAGGTAAAATAAATAAAATCAATGGAGCACACTATTCAACATAATATCATTTACATCTCTCTTTCTCTTTATATATATATATATATATATATATATATACATATATATATATATATATATATGTGCATGTGGTGCATAAGTATATAACTATATGTAAGGATTCCTGCACTTTGATGGAACACAGTCCATTTATGTTTCCCAGCAGAAATGCACACTGATGATGCACTCTGTTGGCAGATGGCAATGCAAAGTGAAGGGGAAAGAGTACTTTCATTCCACTCACTTGCACTGCTATCTGTCGATCCTGCTGCTTGTTGGCAGATGTCAATGTACAAGAAAGGCACAGAGCCTCCATTATCCTTTACTTTGATCTTTCATTACTGCATTCTGTGTGCAGATCATAGTGTTAGTGAAGGGGTAAAGAAAGGTTTGTGCCTTTTTCTTACATTGAGACTCTGTGGTGGTAATATTAGTCATCCACGATCACATGACAGTGGGGTAACATATTTTCTTCTCTACTATGCGATCTTAGTACATTTATAGTTTCAGGAGTGAGGAGGCTGAAGGTAACCTTCCCCTCCTCTGCAACCTCTGCAAAAATACTTGAAGTTTATACTTAAAGTTAAAGGTTTGTGTCTGAAACATTGAAACTCAACATTAGTTTAGACCGATGATTCAATACAGGCCCTGTGTGACTGTGTGAATGTATATACTCTATGCACAACTGCTAGCTGATCGTATTAGGATTAAAATGATAACGTCCTAAGTGAAATTAGCTGAAAGCACTCATGTTTGTAAATGCATTTTTTTTTTTGTAAATAACAAACCTTTATTGCATCAAGTCAAAATTTCATTATTAAACTATTTCATACATGGCACAAAATTAGAAGTTATGTACATACCATAACGTTCCATGTTAGTTGTCTTCTCTCGCCTTCTTTCTTGCTGGATGGGTTCGGAGCCGATCCTCGGCTCCGACTCAGCACTTGCTAAGCTCGAGAACTCATTTTACCAGCTCGAGGCAACCCTATATCCCATGATGCAAGGCGTGACTACCTCAGATCTCGTTTGGTAGCTAGAAGAAAACCCTGCCAAAAAAAAATTCTTGCCAAGGAAGAAGATACTAGATGTAGGAGAAACTAGGCCAATGGCCACTAACAGTAATGACTCTTCCTATTGTGAACTCTTGCAAAGAGTGACAAAACCCCCAACAAAAGGAAGGTACAACCTCAAGATCAGTCCAGGCCAGGGGGAAGGAGGGAGGGACGCAAGAAAGAAGGCGAGAGAAGACAACTAACATGGAACGTTATGGTATGTACATAACTTCTAAATGTTAAGTTGTCAAACTCGCCTTCATTCTTGCTGGATGGGACCGCGTCCCTAGCACCTCTATCCTGGGTGGCTCAATGGAACAGACTCTTGAGAACTGTGGAACCAAACCTAGCCCTGTCCCTGGAGGCCAAGTCCCATTTGTAATGAGAGACAAAGGTGTGAGGAGTGGCCCAAGTGGCTGCTGCACAAATGGTGTCAATAGGTAGCCTATCCTGAAAAGCTGTGGATGTGGATAGGCTCCTGGTAGAATGTGCTTTTGGTTTTGAGGACAGTTGCTTGCCTCTAAGATGATAAACATAAGAAATGATAGAAGACAGCCATCTGGATAAGGTCACTTTAGAGACTGGAAGACCTCTTCTATTCTCTGCATAAGAAAGGAATAGTTGATCAGATTTTCTGAACTGTTTAGTTCTGTCCAAATAATATCGGAGTTGACGATGGACATCTAAGCAATGAAGTTTTTGTTCAGCTTTGTCTGAATAATTAGGGAAAAAAAACTGGCAAATCAATAGATTGGTTAAGATTCGTCTGGGAAGCAACTTTGGGTAAAAAAGATGGATTAGGTCTTAAAGATACCCTATCTTTGTGAAAAACCAAGTAAGGGGAACGGACACAAAGGGCCTGAAGTTCAGAAACCCTTCTAGCTGAAGTAACAGCCACCAAGAAAATTGTTTTCCAGGAAAGAAACTTTAAGGAGCATGTGGCAGCCGGTTCGAAGGGGGGTAGAATCAAGGATGCTAGCATTAAGTTCAAATCCCACTGCGGAGGGGGGGATCTCTGATTGGAGGCTTTAGAAGAAATATACCTCTGAGAAAGGCTTTGCACAGTTTGTGGGACATTATGTTTTGATCTGCTAATCCAACATAAAAATTAGAGATAGCTGCCAATTGGACTTAACTGTAGAAGCAGAAGACCCTGATTGAAAAATCTCTGCTAAGAAATCCAGAACTGAATGCACTGGAGCAGTAAAGGGATCTAATTGTTTAGACTTTGCCCAGAAAGAAAAGCGTTTCCACTTACTAGCATAAATCTTTCTGGTGGAGGACTTAAGAGAAGCTACTATGATATCCCTAACGGGGTTAGAGATCATAGGAAGCCTGGCTAAGGAAGGAAGTGGAGCAACCAAGCAGTGAGGTTGAGAGAACGAATGGCCCGGTGCGGTTGACCCGACTGGTGGGTCAGAAGGTCTGGAACTGGGTCCAGATGCCAAGGCTGCGCCAGGAGATGACAATGCAGGGACGGAAACCAAATTTGTCGAGGCCAGTAAGGGGCAATGAGGATCAACTTGGCTCTCCATACGGTAGCTTTCTGAATAACTTGTGGTATCAGTGGAAAAGGAGGAAAGGCATACAGAAGTCCCCGGGGCCAATCCTGGGTTAGAGAGTCTCTCGGGGAATGGCCTGGTAGAGGAAAAAGGGTGAAGAAGTCCGGGCATTTGCTGTTTTGGGGTGTAGCAAAAAGGTCGCAGGAAGGGAAGCCCCACTTCTGAAAAATCTCGTCCACTACCGATTACTTGAGAGACCACTCGTGTGGCATGAGAATAGCTCTGCTCAGTCTGTCCGCTAAGAGGTTGGATCGCCCGGGGATATGCGTTGCTATCAGAAACCGATGAGAGGAGATCGCCCATTGCCAAAGTCTGAGAGCTTCTCGACACAGTGGGTAGGACCTGGTGCCGCCCTGCTTGTTGATATACCAGACTACAGACATGTTGTCCGTCTGAACTGCAATAGTCCCTAAGGGAAGAAAGTCGTTGAGGGCTTGCAACGTTAAAAGCACTGCTCTCATCTCTAGGACATTTATGTGCAGATGGTATTCTATGGGTTGCCAAGTCCCATGGACCATCCTGCCCTGATAATGCCCCCCCCACCCGATCAGAGAGGCATCCGTAGTGACTGTGGCAACCGGAACTGGGGGAAGAAACAGTCGGCCCTGATGGCGCAGAGGAGAAGACATCCACCAGGTTAGATGACTCTTGCACGACTGCGTGACAAAAATCTCGTGACTCATGGGGAGTTGCTGGAATGACCATTGCGCGAACAACATCCACTGCAGAAGACGCATGTGGAAGCGGGCTAATGGCAGAAGAACAATGGTCGCAGCCATAAGACCCAGAACCTTCAGGACAAATTTGGCTCTGATCTTCTTGCTGAGTAATATGATCCGAACATACTTCTGAATGTCCAGAATTCTTCGTTCTGTGAGTCTGGCTGACATGCTGACAGTGTCTAATTCTGTGCCTATAAAGGTAATAGATTGGCAAGGCGACAGAGAAGATTTTTCAAAATGTATTGAAATCCCCAATTGCTTGCAGGTTTGCAGAGTGTGGTCTCTGGCCTTGAGAAGTTGATGCCTGGTGGTGGCGGAGGGGAGCCAGTCGTCTAGATATGGAAACACCTGGAATCCTTGACGTCTCAGATGAGCCATAACCCCTGCCATGCATTTGGTAAACACTCTGGGGGCTGTAGTGAGGCCAAAGGGCAGGGCTCTGAATTGAAAATGACTGGACCCCAGCCAAAAGCGGAGAAACCTTCTAGAGCGCCTGTGAATCTTTATATGATAGTACGCATCCTGAAGGTCTATTGAGCACATCCAGTTGTCCTTGCCCAAAAAGGGTAGAATGGACTGAAGCGTGACCATCCGGAACCTTGCCTTCTTGACAAACTTGTTTAGTTTGCTGAGGTCTAAAATTGGTCTCCAATCTCCCATCCTTTTGGGGACCAAAAAGAATCTTGAGTAGGTGCCGGATCCTACTTGGTCTGCTGGCACTATTTGGATGGCTCTTTTTGCTAGGAGGTTTGATACCTCCTGTTTTGCCAATTCCCTTAGACCGGGTGAGACGTCTGGAAGGGAATGATGAGGAATGGGATACCTCTCGAAAGGGATATTGTAACCCTCGGATATGATCGACTGTACCCATTTGTCTTGAGAGAGGGAACGCCAGGCTATTGGGTACAGCGACAATCTTCCCCCCACTGCCTCCAAGGGTGGGCAGTCGGGCAACACCTCAGGGATGCTGGAAGGGTTTATCAGGGAGAGTCTCCCTGCTACCCTGATTCTGCGGACCCCCTCTGCCCCTAGGGCGGCGCCTATTATTATTACCCCCTCTGCCTCTGGGGGTAAACTGACCACGTGTGTCTGGCGTGACTCCTTGAGATTTACGGAACCACATTTTCCCTCCCTTCTGACCCTTTGGATAGGGTCTTGAAGGGGTGGAGAAATGGACTCCTACGACAGAAAGGGTCCTGCCGTCTTGCTCACACCTGGTCAATGTATCCTTCACCTGAGGCCCGAACAAAGCCGAACCGTCAAAGGAGGTATTGGTGAAGGACGCCTTAAAAGGGTCTGCAAAATTACAAAGCCGCATCCAGGCCTGATGCCTAAGTGCCACTCCTGTGACTGCGGCCCTACTCGCCCCATCGGCTGCATAAGAAATTAGCCGCATGGAGGAGTTAGTCAAAGAATTGAGGATTCCTAGCTGTGAGGCAATCTTTTCCTGAGCCCCAGTGGCCGAAGGATCCTGAACCACTTCACCTGGTTCCTTGAGAATGTCTCTCTGAAGTCTGGCAAAGTGACAAAGGTAGTTCAGCGAATGCAAAGCAAAGGTCGCTGAAGAAAAGATCCGCTTGCCGTACCTGTCCATGGTCCTAGAATCCTTATTAGGAGGATGGACAGGCACAGAAGGATCAGCAAGTTCCTTCTTGGTGGCCGCCGCCACCACCATAGCATCAACAGGGACGCCCTTAGAAAGAAACTGTTTGTCTGCTGGGGCTGTAATGAATTTGGAGGGCCTCCTAGGAACTGGTTCCACAGAATCCGGGGCTGCCCACGCCTTCCGAGCCACTACTTGCATGAGTGGGTCGAAGGGCGGAGACACCCAGGAGGTGGAGGGTCGAGATCCGAAAGCCTCCAGGTATACCGACTCATCCTCGGAGGGGTTAATGGAAGGCCAGTTCCCCCTCTGCTTAAGGAGTTCCAGGATGTCTGAAAAGGAGACATCCTCAGAGGGGGACCGCGGGGAACCCTCCGACTCATCTAAGTCGGTATCTGATGTAGTAGACTCAGGGGAGTCTGTGTGCTTCCTCTTACACGTCCTGTTACATGGGGGTTCTGCTGCAGGATCAGGAGAAACCTCAGAAGAGGAAGTTATTCCCAATGGGGAAACCTGGGGCGATGGATCTCTGGGTCCGGGAGCAAGAGGCTGGCAAGAGACATCAACAGGCACCGCAGATGGAGGAGCTAAAGGAATAGACCGTTGACCTAGCTCAAGGGCTAGGACACTCCTCATCACCTCGAAGGCCCCTCTCCCAGGGAGGCCAGAAGACCCCTGCTCCAAAGAAACAGGAATCCCCGGCCCCACCGAAAGAGAAGGCTCCGAAGCCGATGTCGGTGCCGAGCTCACCAATGCCAAAGCTCCAAGAGGGAGAGCAGGGTCGGACAAGGATCCGATGCCACTCGCCCCCTCGGAGCCGACAAGGGAGACTCGACGACCAGATCCCTCCAACAAAGGTCTCATGGAGGAGATCGGAGCCGAAAAGGGAAGTATCGGCTCCGGCGCACCCACAGTCACTGTTCCGAGAAGCTCCGGCTCTGAACTCTGAAGGAGAGTTGGAGGAGGAAGTTCGGGGGGAAGAGAAATAGCAGACGTCTGTTGAGACGGGCTATGGAGCATTTGGGCTAGTGCCTGTGACTTCAACAGTCTGCTTACCACCCTCTCTAAATCATGGTCTGATAGCCTGGAAGATCTTGAAGATCGGCTCCGATGGCTCCGCTCCGACAAAAGAGGAGATCCCGGTGCCGAACGAATCGACTCCAGGGAAGGAGACCGAGATCTCTTCCTGGATGGAGCCATCCGAGCCGATGACCTCTCGGGTCCAGATGGCGCCGAAGACTTGTCGGCTCCAATACTGGATAAAGACACGTCGGCTCCAGCCGGAGCCGACAAAGTAATAGGCAATTGTGTGTCGGAGCCGACACAACAATCTCCAAGGTAGAAAGATCGGCTCCAGCCGGAGCCGATCTTGACTCCAAAGGAGTCGGAGCCACAGCTGAAGGCTTAGGAACTACAGCCTGGGCTCTAGATGGCTTAAAGGGTTTAACCGACCCAGCCTTGGTCGGAGAACCCTCTGGCTTTAACAAGCCACGAAGAATTAATTTATTTCTTCGTTCCTGCAGGACTCTCTGGCTAAAGGAGTGACAAATGGCACAGGAGTCCTGCAGGTGTAAAGGCCCCAGGCAATACACACAAGAAGTGTGACCGTCTGTCAGAGACATTTTCTGACAGCACGAGTCACACTTCTTGAAGCCTGAGACCTTTACCTCTTTAGACATAATAATGTCCAAAAACAGACAGACACACAACAATCACACAGTTAATCCCTAAAAACACACACACACAACCTGACAGGAATTAACTGAGGGGGAGGCTTAAGGCCTGAAGGAAATAAATCCTAACCTAAAGGAAGGGAATATAGGGTAGGAGACAAGTATAAGTATAAAAAATATACCCAAAAAAGGACAAATAGAAATTAAGGGGAAAAACTCTGACTAATCTGACAGAAATTGAAAACTTTACCTGAGCTGGTAAAAAGGAGACTTCTTCGCAAAGCGGCAAACGAGATCTGGGGTAGTCACGCCTTGCATCATGGGATATAGGGTTGCCTCGAGCTGGTAAAATGAGTTCTCGAGCTTAGCAAGTGCCGAGTCGGAGCCGAGGATTGGCTCCGAACCCATCCAGCAAGAATGAAGGCGAGTTTGACAACTTAACATCACAAAATTAGCCAATACAACAAGAAAGTAATATAACTAGGAAAGTAAACAAAGACAGCTAAACAAAATTGCTACCTAGATTATTATTATTCTTCTTTCGGCTTTTCCCAGTTAGGGGTCGCCACAGTGGATCACCTATCCGCTCATGATTGGCAGTGGAGTCTTTACGGTGTCGAGTTGCCAGCCCGGTGCCCAACCTTCCACAGAAGGCACACACACGCACTCACACCTAGGAACAATTTAGTGTCCAATCCACCTACAGCATGTCTTTGGGATGTGGGAGGAAACCCACGGGACCAACATGCAGACTCCGCACAGAAGGCACCCCAGCCGAGGATCAAACCGGAGAACCTCTTGCTGTGAGGTGGCAAAGCTAACCGCTGCACCACCGCGGCTGCCCAAAATTGCTACCTAGATTGAGTTAACTATTTACAGTACAACACTGGACATACTAATGCAGAAGATATTCTTAAACATCACATATATTTATAAGATAACAAAGCACAACACTCCTACAGACACTATCCTAAGTTTTGAATAAAACAAATACAGAAAAATATTCCAAATTTTCCTTAATACTAAGGCATGTTTAGAGTTTTTAAAAGAGTTCTATAATGTGTGTTTGTCAACATATCACTTACATAGGACTGGCACAAAAAAACAAGACTTCGTCCAGTATTTTTACTCTTGAAAAAGTGGATAGTCCTCTAAATCCAAATTCCAAAAACAATAATTTGTTTTTGGGGTAAAAATTTACTTGCATAGTGCTCACTGTGCTGCCTCCATCTCATGTTTTGAATACAAGTTGCACACAAAGTTTGCCCATGTTTTCTTATTATTTGTGGAAGGCTTTTAGACAAGACTGTTGAAATACGTACATACATACGTACATACATGACACACTCATACATATGAATGTGCTCTTAAACATCAGTAAAAAATTCTGCTGTTACTTACACAGGCTGACACAAAATCAGCTGACATCAAAACATAGGCTAACCATGGTCAACTACACAAAAATGTTCAATGGAAAAAGAAACCACAAAAAATCTGCTTTTCTCCCCCCAGGGGGTAAGCCTCACTACACTCCCATATCCCCTGCTACTTATATATACACCATCTCAATATCACACAACAATGGGCAAAGGGGAAACTTATTAAACCCCACTGTGCACCAATCTTTCACCAAGTGACTCCAGAGTGTAGGTTCTTTAGCAAACTGTGAATCAGCCAACTCAGTCAGCTATTTCATAATTTGACCAAAAGATGTCTGACAGAAATAAGGGAAAACATGGATATATATTCACTTTATAATCTCGCAATACTGAAATATCGAATTTCAGTATTTAAAGACTATAAAGTCGAATGTTCAAAATAGCCTAAGTGCATAACTGCAAACAAGTTGAATTTGCGGTTATGGTTTTACGGTACATGACGTGGAATGTATCGTGTGGATGGTGTCTGGTTTAGCGTGTGAATTTAGGTGGAATTTAAGGTAAGTGAGCATTTTGCAAGGGTTTTGGGTAGGTGTTTTGAGTGTATGTGAGTGTGTTTGTAAGTTGTACGTGTGGGTTAGGGTAGGCAGGTAAAAGTATGAGTGTTTAAGTGTTGAAAGTGGTGGTGCTTGTATATATGTGATGTGTGTGTGCGAGGGACTGTAGAATGGTTGTGAGTTTACTGTCTTTTTCTGTCTGGTGCGTTCTCAGAGTTGGTATATATAAGTAGCGGGGGTGTAGGGAGGCTTGCCCCCCTGCTTATTTGTAGTGTAGGTTTGTTAATTTGTGTTATGTTTGGGTGTGATTTTTTTTTTGTAGTGTGGTGTATAGTGTGTTTAGCTTCGCGATTTTTACTTTTGCGGTTTTGGGGTTTAGGTATTTTGAAGATTCGACTTTATAGTCTCGATATATTGAAATTTGATGTTTCAGTATTTCGAGATTATAAAGTGAATCCATGTATGTATGTATATGTCATGAAAATTATACTGCTAAAATAATATAAAGTGAATACTGGTGGCATGCACTGTACCTGAACATTGTGACAACCCTAGAAAGCTAAGTAAATCAACCTGCTGTTTATTTAAATACTTGGCCACATTACTGTTCACGATGATGCAACTCAAAAGTTTGGACCATTATTAGTTTGGACCATTATTACATATGGTGTTTCTTTTGACTGGTGCTATTTGATGATACTTGATGGAATTGTATATAAAGATACTACAATCTCTAGAACTGCTGTATTTTCCATAGCTTGTAGTACTTCATTGTATACAACTTATCGTATAGTGGTATACTAGTGTTTGATAAAAATGTGTTGCCTATTGCAAACAGAAACAATATAGGTAAACCTACTGCCTCTAAGCCTTTTTAAACCTGTACTAACTTTGCAACTTCAGAAGCAGTAGCATTCTTCCCTACTCCATTATGTTACCATACATTTTGCAATCTTGTCTCTCTTCATTTTCGTCTCAGAGCAACTGTACTACAGCTGCTTAACAAGCAAGCTATCTGATCTGCCTCACAAAGTGACTCCTTAAAGAAGGCAGGCATTTTATAAAGCATAACCTAACACCAAGTATGTTCACGAAGTCTTTCCAGTTTGTAGGTTATAGCAGTAATTACAACAGTACTGCACCTTAAAAACAACCTATGTAGAGTTAATAACGGATGGAGGGAGAATAACCAATGTATCCCATCTAAGTGCGTGCAACATCTTTTATTGACGATTTTTTCCTACGTTTCCCTCATTGTCTTATTCTGCTCCTGTACTATACAAACCACGTCAAAGGATTTCTGATGCCAACAACTTGTTTCTTTTTTTTTTCTCAATTATTCTTATTGAAATTTTTTTTAAACAAAACATTAATATTTGATAAAAGAAAGATTGTAAAGCAAATACACATATCTAAAAGAACAATAATAAATAACTATTTACAATGGTGTCTATTATAAAACAAAGCTTTTTAACAGAAAAAAAGAAATGTGATGAGTAGTTGTTAAAGTCTTGAGTAGTATGCTGACCTGCAGAGATTAGCCCCACACTGTTCACTCTTGCTTTGATGAGGCTCACTTTACTGCACTAACCTATCCCCAATTCCCAGATGCCCCTCACACTAAATTTAATTATAACTTTATTACTCTACTCTATCCATCAACCAAGCAAATCACTAAAGTCATAAATATATCATAACCTACCACTATGACACATTTCTTCGATCATATAACTCTGCCTATAGAAACTCTATCAGCACCCAAATCATTAAGCTGATTAATAACACCCTAAACATTCTACATTACTAGATCACTCAGCCATAGTACTACCAGACCCAATGAAACAAAAGTTTTTCTCCATTCTAACTTCACATTTTAATCCCCACCGTATAATGCTTATCATCCAGATAACTTTCCTAGTACTGCCTCTACTTATATATTGTCCCACTCTAATCAGCAAGCATAATTAATTACTCTCACAATGCAAACAAATCACATCATATCACAGTTATAATACCACAATACTTTTTCTGAAATATTCTCCTATAGATAACTCAAAAAACCCACAACTTAAATCCCACTGCTAAAATATAAGTGTAAATGGCACCCTCCCTATCATATCACTTTTCCTTTGACACTTAATAGAGATATCCATCCTAACTCTGGCCCAACGCACCTACCACAGACTATTCCTGCCTTCTCAAAGACATTGCGATACTCTGCCTTCCTTCTCAAATAGGCATACAAGCTTAATCTTCCTCAATATCAACCTTAGAAGCATCTGCAATGAATTAAGAGAGATCCGTGCATGGCTTGCTTCCTACTCCCCTGATTTATATAGCAACAGAAACCTGGTCAAAACAAAAAAAAATTCAGGGAAAGTGACTTCTGGTTTTCAAAAAAATGAGATTCCGTTTTCATGATATGAAATTTGGGAATTATACTTCCTGATTTTTAAAAGTAATTTCCAGTCATTACTGTGATTTCTTTGTAATTTTTGTTTTACATCAATATATATTGAACATTAAAAGCAGATTCTAGGCACAGAACACTTAATAATGCAAGCTGACAGTATTATAAATTAATATGAGCAGAAGTACAGCTTGTGGTGAATTAATTCTTCAGCCTAAAATGCCAAATTCCATGAACCCCCCCATTCTTAGTCCAAATTCAGGATTTACCAGTATTGTTCCCAGAACAAAAAAGCAAAAATCAGTGTATCTGGAAATAAGAGAAGAAATCCTACCCCCAGGCTATAATACCCTCAGACTGGAAAGGAAGAATAAGAAGGTAGATGGATTAGCAATCAATTACAAAAATTTATTAGATCTGGCACTTTACTCCTACAAGATCACCAAATTCAACAGATCTGTTCATTTCACTTCTCAAAATAAATAATCTAAAAATGTGTATTACAGCTCTATACAAACCACTAGGCAATAATATTACTATAGCTGAAGATATTCTCTACTTGATATCACATAGCTACATCCCAAAACTAGGGAACCTTAACACGGACTGGCTACTTAGAAACTCAAGACATACCAAATAAACTCAATAAACCTATATAGTTTCACTCAGAATATCAATATCCCTATCAGTTAAAAAACGCAGTAGCAGACAATTGATTTTAGATTGAAGTTTTACCAGCAGCCCAAACAGAATAAGCAGCGTGGGATGCTTATCACCTTTCAACATTCACTCTGAATCATCACAACAGTTGTTGTTGCTGCTGTCTCTTTCGGCTTTTCCCCGGTTAGGGGTCGCCACAGCAGAACACCGGTCCACTAATGATTGGCAGGAGATTTTTACGTAGTGGCTTGCCGGGCCTAACGCACAATCTTCAATGAAGGAAGGCCCATTCACGCATGTCGCCACACAGAAGACGCTCTAACTGAGAATCGAGCAGGCAATGTCTAACTCTGAGGCGACAACGCTACCACAGCACCACCACCGCAGTATAGACAAAAAATATACAGCCAAGTACGCAACCTGTTCACTTTCAAAGATTATTTTATCACCAGCCTGTAAATGAATCTCATTAAAAATAATGCCTCGTAACAAAACAGTATCACATTTAATACCACAGTTTACTATATCCTAAATGGCCATGCCCCGACAAAGAATAAGAGGAGTTAAGTCAAACCCTGCACCACGGCTGACAAACATAACAAACCAACTCATGGTAGAGAGAGAGAGAAAGCCTGAAAAACTGGTCAAAACAAAACTCAAGCTTCCTTACAAAAATTCCAACATAACAGAAACCTCACAAATACTAAATTAAACCTGACAAAAAAAAACAAAGTTATGTTCTTACCATAACGTTCGATGTTTGTTGTCCTATCAGGGCCTATCTTGGCTCCGACCCGGCCACTTCCAAAGTTCGAAGAGTCGTTATTGGCTCAAGGCTAACCCCTTATCCCAGCATGCACAGCAGTAGCTACCCAGATCTCATTTGTGAGAACTAACCACTAGATAGGAAATATATGAATTACCCAATAAAAGAGGCAACTAAACAATCAACCCTCCTTGTACTGACAACAGAACCACCATGGTGACAAGGAGTATACCAAAGGCAGAAAAACAAAGGAAACTCAGCCAGATCAGCCAAAAAAAAAGGGAAGATTCTTCTCAATCATCCAGGATGGGGGAAGGAGGGAGGGACGCAAGAAGGAAGGTGAGATAAAGGACAACAAACATGGAAAGTTATGGTAAGAACATAACTTCTTTATGTTTTGTCCATCTCGCCTTCCTTCTTTCTGGCTGGGACAGCGTCCCCAGCACCTAAATCCTGGGTGGCTCACTGGAAGAGAGACTTCAGAACCGTGGAACCAAATGATGCCCTCTTCCGAGAGGCCTTGTCCACTTTGTAATGAGTAATGAAGGTATGGGGAGTAGCCCATGTTGCTGCCACACAAATAGCATCTAAAGGACGCTTAGCTTGAAAGGCTATGGAGGTAGACAAGGACCTAGTGGAATGTCCCCTCACTTTTCCCGGGACTGACATATTCCAAGACTCATAAGCATAAGTAATAGTATTGGGCAGCCATTTTGAAAGAGTCACATTGGAAACTGGTGAGCCTTGCTTGCTCTGAGAGAAGGATACAAACAGCTGATCTGATTTCCTGATGTCCCTCGTCCTTTGAAGATAAAAACGTAACTGCCTGTGGACATCCAATTGATGTAATTTGTACTCTGCCTTGTTGCCATAATTTGGAAAGAAAACAGGAAGTACAATTGATTGATTCAAATTATACTCTAAACAGACTTTTGGTAAAAAGGAAAGATTAGTTCTAAGAGATACTCTGTCTTTGTGAAAGATCATATAAGGCGGGTAGATAGAAAATGCCTGTAACAAGGAAACTCGCCTAGCTGATGTAACAGCAACCAAGAAAAGGGTCTTCCATGATAAGAACTTTAGAGGACAAGAAGCGGCTGGTTCAAAGGGAGGAAGGATCAGAGCAGCTAGTACTAAGTTTAAATTCCAAGGATGGAGAGGTTGTCGGAAAAGAGGCTTAATAGTGTAGCACCTTTCAAAAAAGCCTTACATAACTTATGAGACAGGACGTTAGAACCTAGAAGGCCCACATGAAAATTAGAAATAGCAGTCAATTGAACATGAATCATAGCAACCGCTGCTCCTTTCGCAAAGGTTTCTGCTAGGAAGTCCAAGATTTTTGTAACTGGAGCTGTAAAGGGATCAATGTCTTTTTGCTCGGCCCAGAAGGAGAAACTCTTCCATTTACTAGCGTAAAAAGTTTCCTAGTAGTTGGTTTATGGGAACAGACTAAAATATGTTGAACCATAGGTGAGATATTAGGGAGCCTGGCTAGGATCGAAGTGGAGAAACCAAGCAGTCAGCTTGAGAGTTTGAATGGAAGGATGAAGTGTGCCCGACTCATGTGTCAGGAGGTCCGGAGCCAGATCCAGAATCCAAGGCTCCTCTCTCAGGTAATGCCAAAGGAATGGGAAAGTACAGTTGTGTACACCTACCATAAATGTAGATGTTCGAGTGTCTTCACTGTTGCAGTCATGACTGTAGGGTTCTCCCCTGCCGGCAGGCAGCCCTCGGTCGGCCAGAATCCCAAAGTCTGGGTCCGGCGTCGGCTTTTCAACCATGCTCCCTGACGTCAGAGCGCCAGGAGTACAAAGCTGACAGCCGAAGCCATCTTCTCCAGTTTTTCTTGCCCCAGATGTCAGGAGTCCTAAAATGAAAAAGGTCCCATATCCTTTGCAAATACACCTCAGAAGAATGGTGAAAAAAGGAACTACACCAAAGTAAAAATAAGAGGGGACAGGAGGGAGGGAAACCCAGACTGCAACAGTGAAGACACTCGAACATCTACATTTATGGTAGGTGTACACAACTGTACTATGTTCATCGTGTTTCACTGTTGCAGTCATGACTGTAGGGTAGAATCCCAAAGCTGAAAGAAAGGGAGGTGGTCATAAAGAAGAAGGGGTGGCTAAAAGGCCCTGCAAGACTGCAGAGGCAAAGCCTGCCCTAGACTTAGAGTAGAGAGGTAGATTGTAGTGCTTAGAAAAAGTATGCACTGAACTCCAAGTTGCAGCTTCCAAAATGTCTTTGGTAGGAACTCCCCTGAGGAAGGCCGCAGAAGTGGCAGCAGCTCTGGTGGAATGAGTCCGTATACTCCCTGGGATTTGCTTTCCATGGTGTGAATAACAAAATCTGATTCCATGAGCAATCCATTTAGAAATGGTCTGTTTTGAAATGGCTTTACCTTGGGAACTTGAAGCATAAGAAACAAACAATTGTTCTGATTTTCTGATGTCCTTGGTTCTGCCCAGGTAAAAACGTAGTTGTCTGTGTACATCCAAGGAATGTAAGATCCTTTCCCCTTTATTTTGAGGACTGGGGAAAAAAGTTGGCAAGTGGATAGTTTGATTTAAAGCCACTTTGGAAACCACCTTAGGCATGAAGGTAGGATTAGTCCTCAAAGACACCCTGTCTTGATGAAAAATAATATAAGGTTCCACAGCCATAAGAGCTTGTAACTCAAACTCTCCTGGCAGAGGTTAGGGCTAACAGGATAGCTGTCTTCCAAGATAAAAACTTGATGTCAGAAGAGGCAGCAAGCTCAAAAGGAGGCAAGGTTAGTTTTTCCAAAACATAATTGAGATCCCAAGCAGGAATGGGAGGAGATCTAGGAGGTCTTAAGTTCTTAGCTCCTCTGAGAAACTGTCTCATGAGCTGGTGGGAAAAGATTGGAGGGTCTGTATTATAATGAGCAGAAATAGCAGAGGCATGTATCTTAATGGAAGAGAAAGAGAGACCCTTATGTAAGAGATCTGTCAAGTAAAGTAAAATTAAAGGAATGTTTGGAAGTAGAGGATCAGAATCCTGAGCCTGCATCCAGGAACAAAATCTTTTCCATTTTCCTGCATAAGATTTTCTAGTGCTAGGACGTCTGGCTTCTAAAATGACATCCATAACCCGCTTGGGTAGGAAAGAAGAAATCAAAGGCCCTGGATTAACCAGACCACCAGGCTGAGAGTTCTGACATGAGAGTGTAGAACCTGACCCTGATATTGGGACAGAAGGTTCGGAGACTGAGGTAAAACCCAAGGGGGCTCTAGACATAGGTTTTTTAGAGTTGGGTACCAAAACTGTCGAGGCCAATTTGGGGCCAGCAAGATTATCATCTTGGGCTTGTCCTGTTTGATCTTCAATAAGACCCATGGAAGAAGAGGAAGAGGCGGAAAGGCATATCCCGAGAGGTTCCTGCAACTGAATGATAGGGCATCCACTTTCCAAGCTTCTTTGTGGAAAGTCCTGGTGCAAAAATTCTGTAGTCGATGATTGAGATGGGATGCAAAGAGGTCTGTGTGAGGAAATCCCCAGACTGCTGTTATCATCCTGAATATTTTGGTGTCCAGCATCCACTCGTGTGGATCCGAAAGGTTTCTGCTCTGCCAGGAAGTTTTGCTTCCCTGGTAGAAACTGAGCTTGAAGATCCAGATTGCAAGCTAGAGCTGTGTTCCATAGATCCATGGCTAGTCTGCAAAGGGGGTAGGAATGAGATCCCCCTTGCTTGTTTATGTACCACATAACTGTGGTGTTGTCTGTCCGTATTAGTAGTTGTCCTGGTTGTAGAAGATTCCTGAAGGCCATTAGAGCTTTCTGAACGGCTAACATTTCCTTTAAATTGATATGCAGGTGCTTCTGATCCTTTGTCCAAAGGCCCTGCAGACAGTTGCCCTGAAAATGGGCTCCCCAAGCATAATCCAAGGCATCTGTGGTTAGAATCTGAGTGGCAGGAGGCAGACAGAAGGGTTTCCCTTTGTTTAGAGAACATGCCCTGGACCACCAAAGAAATTCCTTTTGAAGGCAAGGCAGGACGGAGATCAGTATGTCTAAACTGTGGCAATGCTGAGACCATACACTTTTTAGGTACCACTGTATTTTCCTCATGTGTAGTCTTGTATATGGTACGAGAAGGATGCAGGAGGCCATGTAACCCAAAGTCTGCAGGAATCTCCGTACAGATAGCTGAGTTAAAGTTGCCAAGGTTTTGAAAGTTGAAGCCAGCTGTAATTGTTTTTCAGATGTCAGAAATGCCATCTGAGTTGTGGTGTTTAGAAGAGCACCCAGAAAAGTTATCTGCTGTGATGGTGTCAAATTTGACTTTTTTATGTTTACAGAGAATCCCAGGAACTTGAGGAGGTTCTGTACAAAGTCTAGATGCTGGAGTAAGACATCCTTGCTGTCTGCCTGAATTAGACAATCGTCCGGATAAGGGTAAATTTGAATTCCCTTGAGTCTGCAGTAAGCTACTACTGGAGCCAGGCATTTAGTGAAGACCCTGGGCGCAGTAGATAATCCAAAGGGCAGCGCAGAGAACTGAAATTGCCTCGATCCGGCCTTGAACCTGAGGTATTTTCTGCGTTCCTGCCGGATGGGAATGTGTAAATATACCTCCTTTAAATCCAAAGTTACCATCCATGCATCTTTGGACAGCATTGGAAGTAGCTGCTGTAGAGTAAGCATCTTGAATTTTGAAATCTCTAGAAAGGTGTTCAAGACTGACAGATCCAGAATGGGTCTCCATGAGTTTTGCTTCCTGGGGACTAGAAAGAGCCTTGAGTAAAAACCTTGTCCCATCTCTGAAAGTGGAACCAGTTCTATGGCTTTCATAGCCAAAAGAGCTTCCACCTGGTTTAAGGCCTCTGTCTATTTATGTTTTGGAAGGTCTGGCCATCCGCTTGGCCTTGGCAGGGTATGAAAATGGAATTTGTAACCTCTTAAAACCACATCCAGACCCACTTGTCTTGGGTTATACGAGTCCAATTTTGATAAAAAAAGAGAGTTTTCCTCCGAGAGGGGCTTCCAGGCAAGAAGTTCCTGCAGCCCAACAGAGGGAGTCATTGAGTTTGTTTCCTATGAGTTTGTGACCTGTCCTCTCCTCCCCTAGGGGTGGAAGCAGTCCACTGTCTTGGTCTATAAGAAGCTTGTGTTTGAGGCCTTCCTCTGGAGCGTCTATATCTACCCCTCTGAGGCCTGTCTGAAGTGGGAAAGGACCAATTTTTAGAAGGCCAATTCCTGCTAAATCTTGGTGGCTGTACTTGTAAGAAATCTTTAACTGTTTGCATGGATTTCGCCTTATCCTCCATCTTTTTAATCACCTCTTCAGCTTTTGATCCAAACAAAACATTATGCTGAACAGGAGCATCCAATAATTTAGCTTTTACTTGTTCTGGCAAATTTTGTTCATTTAGCCATGCATGCCTTCTAATGACTGCGCCGGAGGCAGCAGCCCTACAAGAAGCCTCCAAGGCATCAAATCCACAGTGTAAACCATGCTTCCCAACTTGTTCAGTGGCATGCAATAAGTCATGTAATTCCTTATCATCTGCACAGGCAGAAATGGAAGTAAGCTTTTGTTTTAAAACAGACAAGAGAAATTGCTGGTATTTCAGCATATGAAACTGACAGTTTAAAGCCCTAATGGACAAAGTAGCAGAAGTGTACACTTTTTTGCCCCATCTTTCTAAGGATCTAGAATCCTTTTCAGTGGGAATGGGATTTTTGGCAGAAACGGCCTTAACTCCCTTAGGACCCTGAGAAATGTTTTCAGGGACAGCAGAAGGTTCTTGTATAAAAACTGGTGGGAATCAGGAACCCTGTAATATCTATCAGGCTTAACAGGAGCAGGAGGAAGAGAGTCAGAGGTTAAGTTAGCCTCCGAAAAAGCATCATCCACAATATCCAAAACAGGAGGAATAGCCAGGGGTCTATGTTGGGGAAGAAGAAGAAAATCCCTTAGTCTTTTCTTAGATTCCGAATACTCCTGTCCTTCCCAGTGGAAATGTTCCCTCATTTCATGCAAAGTTTCCCCAAAAGAGAAATCCTCAGGGGGAGAAGCTGAAGGAATGGATTCCTCACCATCAGAATCCTCATAAGGAGGGAAAGAATATTCCTGGTCAGAAGAAGAAACTGAAGAAACAGAAGCCTGATCAGAGGAATCATAATAAACATCCTGCCTTGGCCTTTTATCTGGAGGGGGATGTGAAGGGGATGTGAACCCCTAATCGTTCTGTGACTTGGGAGCCGGTTCAGAAGAGGCCTGTGTTGCAGTCTTTGATTTAGAAGGAGTCTTTGCCTTTGTCTTTGGCTTTGCCTTTATTAGAAGCTGAGTAGGCCTGAAAACCCCTTCGGAAGCCGGTACCTGCACAGCGACTCCGGACCCATCCGAAGGAGCATTGTCCGAAGGTCCTGCAATAGAAATATTTAAAGGCCTGGTTGGCTCCTCATGGCCAACGACAGGGGCTGCAAAAGCGCCTCACTGACGACGGCTGAACCTGAAGCTGGCTCCGCTTGTGCGTTATCATCAGATTTGGACCTCGGAGGCCTGTCTTTATCCTTGCGACGTTTGTGAACTCCGGTAGCCGGAACCGTATCAGACGACATTTTGTAGTTAAAGCGCCTACCGAAGTAATGAAAAGCAAAATCGTACCTTCGTTTAATTGTACGTTGATTGAATCTAGCACAAAACCGACAACTAGCTACGTCGTGGTCAGGGCCTAAGCAAGGAATACAGTAAGAATGAAAATCCTTATGAGGTATTTGCTTCCCACATGAAATACAATTATTAACTTTTTCTGACATCGGACTGGAGCAAGAAAAAGTTTCCCCAACGGGGTACTTAGCTTTGAGTGGAGAAGAAAGTCTTCGGACTGAAGTTAATCAGAAAAAATCGTCAGGAGTCAGCCGACCGGCACTTGCAAACTGCTATCACCGCACGGCAAGAAAGACTGGAGAAGATGGCGTCGGCTGTCAGCTTTGTACTCCCGGCGCTCTGACGTCAGGGAGCATGGTTGAACAGCCGACGCCGGACCCAGACTTTGGGATTCTGGCCGACCGAGGGCTGCCTGCCGGCAGGGGAGAACCCTACAGTCATGACTGCAACAGTGAAACACGATGAACATCCATATCTGATGAGGACAGTACGGGGCAATGAGGATCAGCTTGCGACTCAGCAACTTTGCTTTCTGAAAAACTTTTGGAATTAAAGGAAAAGGGGGAAAAGCAAAAGAACCCCGGGGGCCAGTCATGGATCAGTGCATCTCTGGGTGACTGTCCCGGTGGGGGCACTAGGGCAAAGTAGCTGCTGCATTTGTTTAGGTGAGAGGCAAAAAGATCGCAGCATGGCTGGCCCCATCTGCGGAAGATCATATCCGCCACATCTCGTTTCAGAGACCACGCGTGGGGCATAAGAATTGCCCTGCTGAGCTTGTCTGCTATCACGTTGGACTTCCAGAATGTGCGTTGCAACTAGAAAACACTGAGAGGAGATCACCCATTGCCATACTCAAAGGGCCTCCTGACATAAGGGGTAAGATTTGGTTCCACCGTTTGTTGATGTACCATATTACTGACATGTTTTCCATCGGAATTGCTATATAGCCCAAAGGGAAGAGTCATGAAGTGCTTGCAATGCTAACACCACCGCTCTGATTTCCAGGACATTGATGTGCAAATGGTATTCGTGAGGTTGCCAAGTTCCTTCGACTTGTCTGTCTCAGATAATACCCCCCCCCCCACCCTATCTAAGAAGCGTCCAAACTGTGGCTACCAGATGAGGGGCTACAAAGGGTCTTGCCTAGAGTGACTAGGGGAGAGTGGAGCCACCACTGTAGATCTTTCTTGCAAGCATCCATGATTAAGATCATGTGCAACACTGGTAAGTCCTGCTACGACCACCGAGTGAAGGGGAGCCACTGCAGAATCCTCATATGGTAATGGGCTAACAGAACTTGAGTAATGGCAGCCGCCATCAAACCCAATGCCTTTAGGACAAGTCGAGCCTGAACCTTTAACTTTGACAAGAGGAGACAGACCTGACCTCGAATGGCAAGCACCCTTTCTTGTGGGAGCTTGGCTATCATGTCTCTTGTATTTAGTTGATCACCTATGAAAGTAATACACTGAGAAGGCAACAAGGCAGATTTTTCGTAATTTATTGTGATTCCTAGGTGTGCACAAGTGTGAATCGTGTGGCTTCTGGCCCTTAAGAGATTATGTTCGGTGGTGGCAGTGAGGAGCCAGTTGTCTAGATAAGGAAACACCTGGAATCCCAAACATCTCAGGTGAGGCGTCACTACTGCCAAGCATTTGAACACCCTGGGGGCTGTGGTGAGATCAAAGGGCAGAGCTCGGAACAGGTAATGAGTGTCTCGCAGCCTGAAGCGTAAAGGCCTCCTTGGCCGCCTATCCATTTTTATATGGTAGTACACGTCCTGGAGATAGATACAGCACATCTAATCTCCCTGACCCAAAAAGGGTAGAATGGACTGCAGTGTCACCATCTGGAACTTGGTCTTCTTTACTGACCTGTTCAACTTGCTAAGATCCAAGATAGGTCTCCAGTCCCATCTTCTATGGAACTAAAAAGAACCTTGAGTAAGTTCCGGATTCTATCTGGTCTGCAGGGACTTCCTGAATGGCTCTTTTTTGCAGCAAAGTTTTTACCTCTACAGCTGCTTGATCCCGAAGATTCGGTGGAACACCTGGGATTGATGATTTGTGTCTTCTTGGGGGCGTTTGGGTGAAGGCAATTATGTAACCCCTGGATATTATACACCGTACCCACTAGTTTTCTGTTATGTCTTGCCAGGTTCTTGGGTACAGTGATATTCTGCCCCTGACTGGCTCCAAAGGTGGGCAGCTGGGCAATCCTTCAGGAATTCTGAAAGGGCCTGGCAGAGAATGTATCCCTATCGCCCTGTTACAGACACCACCTGCCACAAGGTCAGTGCCTCCCGTTATTATTTCCCCCTCTGCCTCCAGGGGAATTCTCAACGAGTGCCTGGCAAAGCTCCCTGGGATTTACAAAACCACATTTTGTCACTCTTTTGGCCTTTGGGATAATGGCGTGGAAAAATGGACTCTTACGGCAGAGAGAGTTCTGCCATCTGATTCATTGCTGGTAACTGTCTCACGAACTTGTGGCCCAAACAAAGCCGAGCCGTCAAAGGGGGCATTCGTAAAGGAGGACTAGAAGGGCTCAGCAAATTGACAAAGGGACATCCAGGAATGTCTGTGAAGAGCCACTCCTGTGCCTGCAGCCCTACTCGCTCCATCTGCTATGTAAGAAATCAAGCGCATGGAGGAGCTGACAATGGAGGTTAGGGTCACTAGCTGGTTAGCCGACTTGGAAGCCACTCCCTCAGCAGAAGGATCCTGGAGGGTGTCTCCCAACTCTTTAAGGAAATCCCTCTGAAGTCTTGTGAAGTGTGTCAAATAGTTCAGCGACCGAAGAGTAAAGGCCGCTGAAGAAAAAAACACGCTTCCCATATCCATCTATGGCTCTAGACTCCTTGTTTGGCAGATGGATATAAGAGGAAGTCTTTGCGAGTTCCGTGGCTGCTGCCACCATCATAGCATCAACTGGCATGTCTTTGGTGAGAAAGGTCTTGTCTTCTTGTACAGTCATGAATTTGTTAGGCCTTCTCGGAACAGGCTCTGTGGTCTCTGAAGCACTCCCATGCCTTTCGACTCACTACAGACAAAAGTGGGTCGAAAGGCGGAAACACCCAGGAGGTGGAAGGTCGGGAACCAAATGTATCCTGGTACACAGATTCGTCCTCAGAAGGGGCAATGGATTACCAGTTTCCCCTCTGCCTAAGGATCACTAGGATGTCTGAGAATGAGACATCTTCAGAGGGAAACTGTGGGGACCCTTCCAAGTCTGCGTCAGAGGTGATGGACTAAAGGAATTCCACATTTTTTCTTCCTGGGAACCTCTTCTGAGGCATGCTCCGGAGAGATCTCGGAAGAAGAGGAGTCACCCTGGGGGGCATCCTCAGACATCAGTTCCCTATGCTTGGGATGGAGAGAAGGATCCGAGGCAGACACTGGTATCGATGGGGATGGAGCCAATGGAACAGAGGGTGGGGCCATCTCGGTGGACAACATACTCCTCATCACCTCGAAGGTGCAGCAATCCGGAATGGAGGGAGGCTCTGGCTCCAAGGAGCCTGGAGACCTCCTCCGCACCAAAAGCGATGGCTCCAAGGCAGATGTGGGAGCTGAACTCACCTGCGCCGAGACTCCGAGAGGGAGAGCGGGGTCAGACAAGGGTCCCCCCTCAGAGCCGATGAGGGAGTCTCGGCACCCAGACCCCTCGATGGGGCGGACTGTCGAGGTGGTCAGAGCAAATGTTGGAACCGACACGGCAAGGGTTGTTTGAACCAACGGTTCCACCACTACTACTACCATGCACTCCGGCTCCGAACTGGACACAGTTGGAGGAGGAACAGAGATGGGGACTGGATCGGATAACAGCGCCGTTTCCTTCTGGGCTGGCCCGACAACAATTGAGCAAATACCAGTGTCTTGAGCAGCCTCTTCACCACTCTCTCCACATCATCATCCGATAAACTCCTGGATGATCGAGAGGAGTGGGCCGAGGACAGGTGACTACCTGCCACTGATGCAAAAGTGGAGACTGAGGCACAGATCTCACCGGATCCAACGAAGGAGATCTCAATCTATTTTGAGTCTGGGACGGCTCTGAAGCCATAGATGGAGCCGCCGGAGAAAAGGCCTCTTCAGAGCCAACAATCCGCTCTGAATGATCCAAAGATTTCAATCTTGTCTTTGTCGGCACCGAAGGTGGAGCTGACGAAGATGCCTGTTTTTCATCAGATTTATTGGAAGGCTGTGTATCCAATGCAACCTCAACGTGAGGTTTCAATAATCCTCTCAAAATCAGTTTGTTTCGCCTCTCCTGCAAAACCCGTGCATTTAAGGCATGGCAAACGGAGCACGAGTCCTGAAGGTGAACTGCACCTAAACAGTAAACACAACTCGTGTGCCCGTCCATAAGGGACATTTTTTGGCAACACGAGTGGCATTTCTTAAAACCTGACTGCTTAGTAGGTCCTTTAGACATCATAAACACAAAGATAAAAGCACAATAGAGTGTAGATTTTTTTTTAAAGGACAGAAGGAGGGAAAAAAGGAGGGGGTAGCCTCTAAGTTAAACGGCTACTGCTCCCAAAGGGAGAAAGCCTCTAACTAAAATGGCTTCTCCCTAAGTAGCAAGGAGGGAAAAAGGGGACCAAACACCCTCAGAAAAAAAAACAAACCAAAAAAACAAACCAAAAAAATAAAAACGGGCCACCGATAAAACACAGAAAAAAGGCCTGAGAGGAAACGATGGTCTATCAACAGCAAACAACAACTGTAATGAGGATAGGGAGAATAAGTAAGATAAACTCTAACTTCTAAAGAAAAAAGTCTAAGCAAATAACAATTTTACTGAAAAAAGATAAACTACTTAACCTGAGCCAGAAGAAGACAATCTCAATGCTGCAAGCGGCAAACGAGATCTGGGTAGCTACCACTATGCATGCTGGGATAAGGGGTTAGCCTCGAGCCAGTAATGACTCTTCGAGCTTTGAAAGTGGCCGAGTCGGAGCCAAGATCGGCTCCGAAACCAACCAGAAAGAATGAAGGCGAGATGGACAATATAACATTTACTGAGATGGACAACATAACATTTACTGTTTCACCAAACGTCAGCACAAACATCAAAACAATTTCACCAATGTTCACCTTAGATAACAAAGCAATCCCAGTCTTTTGGTCCTCTGTAAACAAAACCCGACATCCTGGTCACTCCATTACACACTCACCAACAAGAAGCATCACCACTGACAGTACTGCTAGCCAATTCATCTTCCACTTCCTTAAAACAGTTCTCACTCTACTCAAAAAACACCTCCCTCAATCCCAGATCTGTTCAACTTCACCTGTCCAAGCCTCAGCTATTAGAAAAAATCATCTCAAATTAAAACCTGCATCCTTAGCCACTGACAACCTACTAGCAGAATACATAAAAACAGTAACACTTGTTCTGGGCTACCTTACCTCTATCCTGATAAAGCATTATCAAAGAAAGATACATGATCACACACTGGAAAAAGTCATTTATTATACCTCCTAATCCCCTATATATAAAGGCGAACCACCACAGGCTTTATTAATTACAATCTCACGGCAATCTTATCCCCACTATCTAAATTCCAAGAAAAATGTATCCACTCACAATTTATGAAATCTCTCACTGACAGCAATCTTCTCTCCATTACATAACATGGTTTTCTGTTCAAACATAGTACATCAACTTCTCGGTTTCACAAACAGTCAATAAAAACAGAAACAAATGTAGCTTAGTTTCATCTGTTTTCCTGGACTTATCGAAGGCAATGGAAAATGTCTCACAGCAAAACCTCCTTGAAGGACTATCTTCCCTACACTTTACTCAACTCTCTTCTGGTCACACAGCTATCAAATAGAGCCACAAGCAATTAAATGGCAGCAACCTTTCTCACCCTCCCTACCCGTTTCCATTGGTGTCCAAGGATTGATCTTAAATGAGAAGGGGCCTAATCTCTTTAGAATGAACTTCATATTGCCACAGAGCACGCTAACATAATATATATAATATGCAGATCCTTGTCTGTTTAGCCCCAACTTTCATTAAATTTCAAGAAATCACTCAAGACTCCTCCTCAGCCATAGAAATTTGGCTACAAAACTCTCACCTGCTTCTTAACTCTGAGAAAACCAGGGTGTTTTTTTTTATTAAACAAAAAACATCTTTATTAAATTGTCATGTATGACAGAGGCAATCTTACATTTATATAAATGAAAATAAACCATAACACTGTCTTAGCTGCAAACATTATATCTTACAAACCATGCCAATACAACCATAGCTGCAAACATTATAAATCACTTTTAATATATCCAGTCACTGTCAACCATTACACCGCTCATTCAAATCCTGCCTTCTTTTAAACCTCATTGCTCTTCTGCATGTATTCATCCTACAGTTCCCATTTTTTCCTATGCAATTTGACCCTGCCCTTTTCCAAAGATCCCAGTTCCAGTTGTTTTATCTCTGTTACTATCTTTGTGACTTCTAGTAAAGTTTGTTTAGATTTTGATTTCCATTTTCAAGTAATTGCTTTTTTGGCAGCCATCGTAATTAGTCTCAGCAAGGCCTTAGTAAGTCTAGGCAATTCTGATTCTGTATCATAGATAAAAATAATCATTTCCCTAGTTACTACAATTTGCTCACCTAACATCTCCGACAGTGCAGACTGCAGGGAATCCAAGTCCGCCAACTCAATATACTCCCAGAAATATGTTCCCAGTTACCTCTTTCTTTCCCATCATACCTCCAACAATTGCTGTCTACCTGTGGAAAAATTCTTTGGAGCCTGCTTGAGGTATAAAAATACCTATGTAAACACTTCCAGGCAAAGACCCCTAAATATTTTAGCTTTTGTTGCATATTTGGGAGACATACATATATCCCCCCATTGTTTCTTTGTGAATTGCTTATCCAGTTCTCTTCCCAATCCTTCCTAACCTTCTCTGATTCTTATAGTTACCATGCAATATTTTATATGATGTACTAATTATTCCTCTCAAAAGCAACATATGTTCGAGATTCTACCAAAAACTCTACTAGTGCTGGTCTTTCATTTAGGACCCCCTATGTTTTTCACTCTGCTTATACTCTGATATCAGTCCTTGATTCAGAAGGTAATCTCTAACCTGCAGTCCAAATAAGTTCTTAGTATTTTCCCATTCTGTTACTTTTCCCTCTCTAGTTATTTGCTCCCAATACCTTGGTTCCTTTGCCTATTTTTTCCAATATATTCCCGCCCCCTCTTGCCTATTTTGTCTGTATCCCTAATTGCAGTTATTCCTATCGGCAAAATCTCCTTTTTCCATTCCAGTGTTGGTTTAGTTCTTAGGATATCTTCTGCTACTATATGCATAGAATAATTATGTATGATAGTTATTGTTCTCCTTAAAGGTCTGCATCCAAAAAAAAAAAAAAAACAGTCTCTCCTTGTTACTTGAGCTTCACACCATTTCATCATCATCTCTTAACATTTTGAATTACATTTTTCAGCTTGTGCTATGTATAGGAGCCTTAATTGTGTTGCTCTGAAATACTCCAACTCGGGTAATTCTCCCTGTTCTACTGGAAGAATAAGCTCACCCCACTTGACTCTTGCTATCTTCCCGTTCCATATAAAATCATTTATTAATTACTAACCACAACTTCTCTTCAACTAAAGGAACTAAAACATTTTAACTGCTTGTATCTGACCATCAATATCCATATAACAGAGCTTCCATGTTACCAGTTTTTGTATTATATTTTGTTTAGTCACTTCCCACATATCCTTAGCTGCCCCTCCAGTATCATTTTCAATCCATACTCCCAAGTACTTCATTTTATCATGTCCCCATAAGTATGGATATTGCTGAACCAATTCATATATGGGTACATAGTTTACTGCTATTGCTTTTTTTCTAACTTCATTAATCTTGTATCCTGAAAAGGTTTGAAATTGTCTCAGTATGTTCCACAGCACTGTAATGTCCCTTTCTGGTTTTGTCAGGTATAAAATAATGTCATCTGCAATAGAGCCAGCTTTTCTTGACTACCATACTAATTATATCCTTGAATTTCTGAGTCCCTTATTTTCTTTGCCAGTAGTTCTAAATATAATGTAAACAAAGGGGAGACAGAACACCCCTGACTGGTTCCTCTGCTCAAGCAGAGATCATCAGAGGACCCCACCATTTTCACCTCTGATTCCTCATATATCCTACTAATCAATAATCAACCTTATCAAGGAATGCAAATGCGTCCACTGCTCTGCTCATAAAGTCCAAGCTTACTTTGTCAAATGCTTCGTCTGCATCAAGACCTACCAACAGTGGTATTTGCTTACATTCCGCTTCCCTATGGATCATCACTGTTCTGTTAATGTTGTCAAATATCTGCCTCTCCTCCACAAACCCCCAACGATCCATATCTATCAATTTTGATATCACTTTTTGCCATTTTTAGCTGTCATAGACAAACACTTTAGAATCATGATTTAGTATTGAAATCGGCATGTATGAAGCTGGATCTGATAGGTCTTTACTCTATTTAGGTATTATAGCTACTACTGCTTTCTTCCAGGATATTGGTACATCTCCTCCTCTTAAAATACTGCCAAACAAAACCTTCCAGCTCTTCATCAGTTTTTTCCCCTCCGAGTTTCCAAACTTCCACAGGAATACCATCTATTCCTGGGGACATTTCTGTAGATTGGTTATATATCACAATTTTTATATCTTCTCCCCCTTCCATAAACATTCCATTTGTACCTTTTCTTGATTTCCATATTTCTCTGCTTTATTCAGACTTTCACAGAATTTTTAAAATATTTCTAATACTTCTGCAGAATCCCTTGTTATCTTCCTTGTTATAGGCTTCCTAAGCTTGGTGATGGCCCTTTCTACTTTCTGTTGTTCAAGTCTTTGTGCTAAAAGTTTTTGTTATCTAAAGTGATTATCAAAAAACTGATGCTTAACACACCTGCCTTTTCAAACTTGTGCATGTTATCAAGATAATCCCTTATTTTTCTATTTAGCATTCTGCAGTTGCTCCTCTTCTTGTTCTGTGAGATTTCCCCTATTTTGCAATACTTTAACATTTGTCAGTCCCTCTAAGTAATTCTTGTTACTTCTTAACCACACCTCCCTTTCTTTTATTTCCACCCTATTTTTAAATTCCACTTTAAATTTTATCCCACTCACTAGCCCTACTTTCAGAAGAAATTTCTACATTCTCTAATATCTCCTGAATAATTTCCACTGTCCATTCCTTAAATTCCTCTTTTCAAGAAATAGCTGGGAAAGTGCCAGTGTCTCATTTTTATTTCATTACCCTGTGTTTTTACATTAGTTATTTTAGTGACTCCCATGGTCTTAGTGCTATATGTTTAACATTTATCACTGTATTTCCAGCTTAGCAATTATTTTTGTTTTTCATCCTACTGAGGTTTTCAGTTGTATATCTACATGGGTAAACTTTGGATACACAACATTTCAAAACATTGAACCTCTGAATACCTAAGACCAGAAAAGTTTTGAAATCTTGAACCTTTTCATTGGAGATCGCTGTACAGTGTGGAACAGGAACTTTACCGTTCTCTTCACTGAAGTAAGATCTCAGAGTTGGTGTATTTAAGTAGCAGGGTGTGTGTGGGGAGGTCCAGGGGGGCTTCCCCTCCGCCCCCCCCTGCAAAGACGTGAAATTAATATTTTTTACCTTTTGGATGCTAATTTTTTCTTGGATCGAGATTTCAAAACTTCGATCCTCTGGTCCTCGTTATTCAGAAGTTCAATGTTTTGAAATTTCGAGGATCCAAAGTGAATCCATCTATACACATGTTCATTCATATCATGATTTGGTTTTGGCGCACAAACCTGATGAAGTATTTATCTGATAAGAAAGCCATCTTTGTTAAAAGTTGTATATATATTAATATTTATTCTGGTAGATGTCTAGTGGTAGATCTTTTTGTTAATCAGTCAGTTAAAGTTTTTGGATTAGTTGGTTAGCCTATACAAAGTGTTAATAAACTGGTCTTGTATTGTGAATTCTCTAGCTTTTCAGTTTTGGTTTTAGGTAGCACAGTCTCTGTTTACACTATGGTGTTAAGAGGGAAGGGGGAACTTGGCTAAAGGAATGATTTTAATACTTTTGTTGCTCTTAACAGAACCACCCCCTGTAACTACTCTTTTGCTCCAAACAACCTGATTATATATAAATACGGAATGTTTTTGATGCTCTTCATTATACTCAACTAGGATCACTTGTTTGTATGTTTCAATAAAGGATATTCCATTACTTACTCAGCTGTGGACAACCTGCTATTTACTATTTGGTTAGTTTGTAGCACATACTTTACAATTATATTTTACAGTTATATTTTACAGTTATATTTTTATTATGTGAACTAAGTGCACATAATTCAGGAAGTGAACATCACACCCTCCACATTGCAAAGTTTCTTCTTGGTTTGTTTGGTTGCATACTGAGCTTTTCAGAGACTTTAAGGAATACCATGGATTTCTCTTCTTGTATTTTAGTTATTATTGGCGCATGATCTGAAATACTTATTGGGTGCATATCAAAACCTTCAATTAAATGCACATGCCCCTGTGAAATGTAAATTCTGTCTAGCCTAGCCCAGTTTTTGCATCTTGGGGAAATAATCTGTAAATTCAATCCTAACTCCTAGTGCTGAATGCACATTTTCCATGCCAAATATTTTCATCAATTTCTTTGAAAATCTACCCTCCTTTGTTATATTTTCCCTTGTGGGCCCCCCAGACACATCTTCACTATTTCAAATCAAATTCCATTCCCCAGCTATATGCAATATTCCTTGCTGAGAGCTGATTATTTCTCCAACAATTTTCTTATGCTCCATTATAGCAGTTTTAGGTGGAGTGTAAATACATGCCCGTGTAATCCTTCTCCCTTGCCAGTAACCCCTTAGTACAGTAAAAAATAAAAAATCAAAGAAATACAGTACAATTTTCATGTGTTGCACTTTGTTTTCCACCACATGTACTACAAATCTGACATTATCTTTTATATTTTCTTCTATTATTATTGGAGCTCCTCCTGCAATTAATGTAAGTACTCTCTTCCTTTGCCCCAGGTATTCTGTTGAATAACCATCCTGAAAACCTTTTATCAAATTCAAATGTTCAGTTCTTTCCATGTTCTTGAAGCATAGCTAGTTGCACTCTACAGTTTTCAATATAGTTTGCTACTCTATTTTCTTGTATTTATCTCTGAGACCATGAACATTTAAGGACATTATAGAAAGAATTGTATTCTTGAGGGATTAACATTTCCACCATTTATATAGAACAGCTTTATTGTTAAATGTCTGGTTCCAGTTTTTGTGTTCCATGCATGCACCATTTGGCAGGTTAATCTACTGTACAATTGTTTCTTGTCATCTCCACTTGAGCCTATGTCACATCTTGCAGAATGTTTTGTTTTTGAAAACCTTCAAACAAAAACATACATACACACCAAATACCCCCTAAAACCTATCAAATTATTATGTACATTGTTCTTAATAATAACACAGAAAACTAACATTCTAAACTGATAGCCACACCCACAGGCTATAGACAACCAAAAAGAAAGGTCATTCATGCTAAGACACATGGTACAGACTGCATTTTTATTAAGTGCTATCCGATTTTGTCTTATCTTTATAGCTCTTCCATCAGTAAACATTTTCTCCAAGCCATTTCCCTTATCTTCTGGTGACATACAAACCAGACAAACTGCTAAGGATACACAGATTATCAAAAAAAAACCCATAATATTCAATATTCTTGCATTTATATGCTTTGTAGTAAACTTGTTACTGAATAAATCATAGGGTTAACCCAATCATTTTCCTATGCAAGCATGAGAAAAAGCACACTTTTATTTTGTCATGCTGTCTTAACCAGACCTTTCCTCTCCCTCCTCCCCCCACACTGCAGTGCCTACATTTCTTAAAACTGAACAAAAAAAAAAGAGAGAAGGGAGAAAAAAGAAAAAAAAAAACACCTGCTATATTAGTAACCCTATTGCATTAAAACAAAAAGAACTAAGAAAAAAAGAAGTTATGTCCTTACCATAACGTTCCATGTGGAGTGTTCATCTCGCCTTGGTTATTACACATGGGTTCGGAGCCGGCCGACTGCAAGCTCTGCATCGAGAAGAAGCTCGAGGACATCTAATACCCACAATCCCCCTCTGCCTTTACCTCAGATCTAGTTTGCAAGCAAACCAGACATAAAGCACGCACACATGCCAAACTATATACATAGAAGTACATATATACAAACATACCAAGGGTATGATAGTAACACTAATAATGCAACAGCAGAAGGAGAATACTCCAGACCAGACACCAAATAGAACGTTCTTCCTAAGGGTGAGAGGGGTGGGAGTGTAATAACCAAGGCGAGATGAACACTCCACATGGAACGTTATGGTAAGGACATAACTTCTTTATGTGAGAGTGTTCAATCTCGCCTTTGTTCTTACACATGGGTAGCGTCCCTAGCTCCATGATCCTGAGGAACTCAAGGGAGAACGTTCTTGAGCACAGTGGAACCAAAGGTTGCCCTATCCCTAGAAACCCTGTCCACTTTGTAATGAGAGATAAATGTATGTGGTTTAGCCCAAGTAGCAGCCGCACAAATAGTGTCTAGTGGTAAGCGAGCTGCGTGAGCCAAAGATGTAGAAACTGATCTGGTGGAATGTCCTTTGGGTTTTACTGATAATGTTTGATCAGAGGCCTCATAAACATATGTGATACAATCAGTTAGCCATTTAGAAAGAGTTCGTTTCGTAACTGCAAAACCCTTTCTGCTGTCAGCAAAAGCTACAAATAGTTGATCAGATTTCCTGTGATCTTTTGTTCTATCCAAATAAAATCTGAGTTGTCTATGGACATCCAGTTTGTGCAACATATACTCCAATTTATTAGAGTGGTTCTTAAAGAAGGTGGGTAATTCAATGGACTGATTAATATTACTAGAAGAGCAAACTTTGGGGAGAAAGGATGGATTAGTGCGTAGGGATACTCTGTCAGAATGAAATATTAAATAAGGATGTTTGACAGAAAGGGCCTGAAGCTCAGACACTCATCTAGCAGATGTAATGGCCACTAGAAATAAAGTTTTCCATGACAAAAATTTCAATGTGCAACTTGAGGCTGGTTCAAAGGGTGGCAACATAAATTTAGAGAGCAACAGGTTCAAATTCCACGGTGATGTCGGACTTCTGACTGGTGGTCTGATATGAAAAGAGCCTTTTAAAAAGGCTTTACAAAGTCTGTGAGCCATAATAGGCGCACCACATTCCTCTACATGATAGTTAGAAATGGCAGCTAACTGTACTCTTAAAGTAGCCGGGGAAGCTCCCTCATGAAATAGTTCAGTCAAGAACTCTAAAATCTTGTTTAACGGAGCTATAACAGGGTCCAAATGATGTGACTCTGCCCAAAAGACAAAACGTTTCCACTTACTGGTGTAAGTCTTTGTAGTGGAAACTTTATGAGAAGCTACTAAAATATCTTGAACCGCCGATGTAAGGGGAACCGACCTGGCTAGAAAGGGAAGCGGAGCAGCCAAGCTGCTAGATGGAGAGATTCTAGAGATGGGTGAGGAACTCCTGACGAGTGAGTCAGTAGATCTGGCTCTGGGTCCAGCATCCAAGGTCCCCGAATGCGGTGATGCAATAGAAAAGGGAACCAAATTTGACGAGGCCAGAACGGAGCAATGAGAATAATAGTCCTCTGAAGGTTGTTGGCTTTCTGTAGAAACTTTGCAATCAGCGGAAATGGAGGAAAAGCATATAGGAGACCCGGGGCCAATCGTGCACCAGCGTCCCTGGGGACTTCCCTGGAGGGGTAATAGGGCAAAGTAGCTCCTGCATTTGGCGTTCATTGGAGACGCAAACAGATCGCAGGTAGGCTGGCCCCATTTGCGAAAAATCCTTCTCGCAACTGACTGTTTGAGGGACCACTCGTGAGGCAACAGTATTGCCCTGCTCAGCCTGTCGGCTATGACATTGGATGACCCCGGGATGTGCGTTGCGATCAGAAAGCGACCGTGGACTCTGCCCATTGCCAAATTCTCATGGCCTCTCTGCATAGTTGGTAAGACCTGGTTCCCCTTGCTTGTTTATGTACCAGACTACGGACATGTTGTCTGTCTGAACTGCAATGGTCCCTGGAGGAAGAAGGGGAGCAAAGTGTTGCAACGCCAAAAACACTGCCCTCAACTCCAGAACATTGATGTGCAGATTGTACTCCAGATTGGTCCATTCACCTTGGACTGTCTGTCCCTGAAAGATGCCCCCCCACCCTATCAGGGAAGCGTCCGTGGTTATCGTCGCTGATGCGCGGGTAGCACAAATGGTCTTCCGCTGGATAGGTTGCAAGTCTGTAACCACCACATTAGGTGTGATTTGCATGTTTTCGTTATCAATATTTCGTGAGTCAGTGGAAGTTGTTGGAATGACCATTGTGCAAACAGAAGCCATTGTAGCACTCTCATGTGCAGTCTTCCCAATGGTATCGCCACGAGAGAAGCTGCCATGAGACCCAAGACTTTCAGAACAATTTTTGCCGGGGACTTTCTGGACGACAGCAGAAGAGAAATGTTGATTTGAAGTGCTACTATTCTTTCTGTAGGAAGTTTTAGAACTAAATGGTGCGTATCTAATTCCGCTCCTATGAATAAGATATGCTGTGATGGCTGTAGTAAAGATTTTTCGAAATTTACTGAAATTCCAAGGTGTGTACAAAGTTGTAGGGTGTAATCCCTGGCCTGTATCAGTTGACGCCTGGTGGTGGCAGACAGGAGCCAGTCGTCCAGATACGGAAACACCTGGAATCCTAGGCACCTCAGATGAGACGCTACCACTGCCATGCATTTGGTGAAGACCCTGGGGGCTGTAGTCAGACCAAAGGGCAGGGCTCGAAACTGATAGTGACTGGCTCCCAGCCGGAAGCGCAAATGATCCCTGGACGCCCTGGCCATTTTGATGTGGTAGTATGCGTCCTTCAGATCTATCGAGCACATCCAGTCATCCTTCTGTAAGAATGGAAGGATCGATTGAAGCGTGACCATTCGGAACTTTTCCTTCTTGACAAAGGTGTTGAGATGGCTTAGGTCCAGAATCGGCCTCCAGTCCCCTGTTTTCTTTGGAACTAAAAGAACCTTGAGTAAGTTCCGAATCCTATTTGGTCCTCTGGGACTGGTTGGATGACTCTTTTTTCTAGCAGCTTTGAAATTTCTGTAGCTGCTGGCTCTCGCAGATGGGGTGGTACATCTGGGAGTTTTCTTTGGAATGGGTGTGGATAGAAATGGGATTTTGTAACCTCTGGTAACAACGCTTTTTACCCAATTGTCTGAAGAAAGGTTTTGCCAGGCCTGAGGGTATAAAGCTAAGCGACCCCCGACTGCCTCCAGAGCAGGACAGTCGGGCCTTCTCTCAGGAGTGCTGAAAAGGTTTGCCAGGGAGGTTATCCCTGTCACCTTGGTTTTGCGGACCCCCTCTGCCGCCAGGGCGGCATCTTCCACCTCTGCCCCCCCCTCTGCCTCTAGAGGGGGCATCACCCTGTGTGTTTGGGAAAGATCCTTGGGGTTTTCGAAACCACATTTTCCCACCACATTGCCCTTTGGGGTACGTTCTGGAAGGGGTGGAAAAACGGACTCCGACAGCAGACAGAGTCTTTCCCTCCTGTTCACACCGGGTAAGGGTCTCCTTTACTTTAGGGCCAAAAAGTGTGGCTCCATCAAATGGGGCATTAGTAAAGGAAGACTTGAAGGCTTCCTGAAACGAACATAAGCGCATCCAGGATTGCCTACGAAGAGCAATCGCTGAAGCCGCTGCCCTACTCGATCCCTCGGCTGCGTATGATATCAGCCTCATGGACGAGTTTACAATGGATGTAAGGGTATTGAGATGTGCTGTAACTTTCTCTGAAACAGCAGCATCTGTAGTACCCTGGAGGGTATCTCCCAACTCTTTGACTAGATCCCTCTGTAAGCGTGTAAAATGAGTCAAATAGTTCAGGGAACGCATAGAGAAAGCCGCTGAACTGAAAATGCGCTTCCCGTATCTGTCCATGGTCCTAGAATCTCTGTTAGGCGGATGGACAGATGAGGAAGACTCCGACATCTCCTTTTTCGTGGCCGCTGCCACCACCATGGCGTCTACTGGAACTCCTTTGGTGAGGTAAGCCTTGTCCTGTGGTGCCGTAATGTACTTATTGGGCTTCCTAGGGACTGGTTCCACTGTGTCAGGTGTCTCCCAAGCCCTTCGAGCAATCAACTCCATTAACTCATCGAAGGGCGGAGTGACCCAGGAGGAGGAAGGGCGAGCACCAAATGCCTTCAGCAAAACTGACTCATCCTCAGAAGGGGGGAGGGATTGCCAGTCACCTCTCTGTTTTAGGATCTCCAAGATGTCAGAAAAGGAGACATCTTCTGAAGGTGACTTAGGGGACCCTTCTGACTCATCCAAGTCAGTATCGGATGTCAAAGATTCTTGTGGAGAATCTAAGTGTCTCCTCTTACACAATCTTTTCCTAGGGACTTCTTCGTGGGGAACATCCGAAGAAGCCTCCGAGGAAGAGGGGGCACCCTCTAGGGGTGGCTGAGACACCGGTGCTCGACGCTTGGATGTAGCCGTGGGTGCAGAGGAGGATAACGGTCCTTTGTGGGGAGGAGAAGCTGTTCCTGCTGATGTGGTTGTCTGGGTAGACAACACCTTCCTCATGAGGTCGAAGGCCCCCGGGTCCCGAGTCGAGGTATCTCCCGGTTCCGAAGAAATGGGAAGAATCCCCGAAACAGGAACCGAAGGCACCGACCCCGAGGACGGAACCGAGTCGATCCGCGCCGAGGCTCCGAGAGGGAGTGTCGGAACCGAAACATCAGTCCGACTCTCGGTCCCGGAACCAAGGATGGATCTTCGGCCCCGAGACTCCAGTACCGGATCGGATGGAGTCGAGGTGAACGGTGCCAACCGAGAAAAAGACAGTTCTGGCACCGAGGGCTCCACAATCATCAGTTCAGCTTCTTCCGGCTCCGAAGACTGGACAGGTCTCGGAGGAGGAACAGATGGAGATAGTGGCAGGCCTTCAAGTCTCGACATCAACTGAGAGGAGACCGAGATAAGCTTGGATAAGGCCGTATGCTCCATCAATTTCTGCACCACACGGTCCACATCGGTGTCGGAGAGGGGCCTGGAAGAACGAGTCGAAGGGATCGAAGACGGAGCCGACCTCAACAGAGTCGGTGGAGGGAGCTCCGTCACCGGTTCCAAGACTCGAGGCTCGGAAACTGCCAACAGTTGAACACTCGGCCCCGAAGTCTGTGGAACCGGTGATCTAACTTTACCCGAAGAGCTCGGAGCCGATGACTTGGGCTCCGACGTCTTCGATTCCTTCGAGGATTTGGATGCCTGGTCTGAAGCATCCAGAGCCTCCTGGAAAGAGGGTTTCAATAAACCTCTGTCCATCAGTTTCCTGCGCCTATCTGTCATGACCCTCCCACTAAAAGAGTGACAAATAGAACAGTCCTCTTGTAAGTGGAGAGGGCCAAGGCAGTAGATGCAGGAACTGTGGTTGTCCGTGACCGACATCTTTTGGCCACACTGGCAACGTTTAAATCCAGATTTCATTTTCTCAGACATTTTGCAGTAAGAGAAAAAAGTCAAGTCCAGTAACAGTCAATCCAGAGAAAAAAAGGGTCAAATCCGGTAAATATGTCAGTCCGTTTGTCAATCCAAGTAGGGGTGGTAGGCCCCGAAAAACTCTATACCAGTTAAAAGAAGTTAAACTAAGTTAACGGTACCGAGAATTTCTCTCTCTACACACACACCATACACTAAATACAGTAACAAGTAATTTTGAACAAGTTCTCCTAAAATTTAACAAAAAGAAAGTTAAATCTTATCTGAAAATCCTCGAGCTAGCCTCCAGCGATGCGAATGCAGCAGCGGCAAACTAGATCTGAGGTAAAGGCAGAGGGGGATTGTGGGTATTAGATGTCCTCGAGCTTCTTCTCGATGCAGAGCTTGCAGTCGGCCGGCACGGAGCCGAGGATCGGCTCCGAACCCATGTGTAAGAACAAAGGCGAGATTGAACACTCTCACATCTTTAGTTCATAGCTTATTAAGAAAGTCATGCAACATTGAAACATTAGTATTAAGAAAAAACAAGAAATTTGTTTTACTTACAGTTAACTTTTGCCCTTCTCCTCCCTTCTCCAAAGTTGTTCTCTGAAGATTAATGACATAATACAGGCCATATGCTTTAGAGTCCTTTAAAGTCCATAAAAATCCAATATTTCCAAATATTCTTCTTCTGCCATTTTTCACAAATATAATTATTGCATTGTAAATCCACCTTAGTGGTTACTGATTTTGTTCTCCAAACATTAATAACATAAAACAGGGTATATGCTTTAAAGTCCCACACAAGTTTAACAAACTCTAAGGAAGTCCAATATTTTCAGATTTTCTTGTTCTGTCATGTTTCAAAAATATTATTCTTTTATCATCCCAAAGTTGTCAATTTCCAAGTTACTAACTTTAATCCTGTTCATCTCCATCTCCCAAATCCTGTCTCTGTTTCATTTCCAACATATTCCGGATTCAAGTCTATTCTTATTTTTTCTTCCTTCTCTCAGGTAACAGAAACACTGGAAGGGACTTCAAGGGCTCAGTCTTTCTGTAGTCCTTATCACCAGGAGAACATGAAGTAGAACCTCCTTCTGATTCACATCTCACCCTTTGTTGAACAAGCTTTTGTATTTCCTCCTTAGCATGTACTACATCAAAAAATGATTTTGTCCCTCCATGGAAAATACTTTGAAGATGGCTGGGTACAGCTGTTTGAATCTCATGCCTGCTTTTCAACATTTCCTAAATAACAGAATAGATTTACTCCTCTTCTGCCTGGTATACAGTGAGTAATCATTCTCGACAAACACTCTATTGTCTCCCTCTTTAGCACTTTATCCTTCTGCTACAATTTTGTCAAAATCAACTACTTCTGCTGCTAAGACTGCATCTTTACTAGTAACAGTCTAGGTTGTTTTCTAGTAACCAGATTTGGATCATGCACATGATGTGACCTTTCAATTAACAGTTCCTGTTGTGGAATACCAGTCCAGCTGCTTATTTGTGCTTTCATAAAATTAATACATCTCTCCTTGTGCACTCTCATATTCAGCCAGCCTTTTCCTCATTTCATTCTCTGAGTTTTGCAGTTCTGCCACCTTATCTGAATATCTATTTAAAATTTATTCCATTTTTTATTGTTCGTGTTGACATACTCCATCAATGTTTCATTTATTTTAACCAGTTCTACATGCAGCTGCTTTATATTCTCCTCTAGATTACTGGAAGTCATATTTGAAACTTTTACTGCTTCTTGCGGAACTGCAGTACTCCTTTTGGTCTGTGTTTCTTTATCACCTTTTATAGCCGATTTAACTCCAGGTCCTTTATATTTCTTTTTTCCTGGCATCCATGCAGCACACTTTCTAACAAATTACTGAAATTTATCCAGAAATCTAGTTCATACCGCTCAACCTCAGTGCAAGAAAGCTGGATGACAAAGCCCGACAACACTCTAGAATTATAGATAAGCTCACTAAACTAGGTATAAATCCCTATGTCACAAGTTGGGTTGCTAACTGGCTCATGGACAGAACCCACACTGTGAAAGTAGCGGATTCCAAATCCGGCATCAGACCAGTGACAAGTGGAGTACCACAGGGTTCAGTCCTGGGTCCTCTCCTGTTTGGTATCTACTTCTCTGAAGTGCAGGCCAGCACAGAAGGTCTTTGGCTAACAAAGTTTGCAGATGACTGCAAACTAGGAGCCATAATCGAAACTCCTAACGATGTGGACAAACTACAAAAGGGCCTCACTGAGACAGATACCTGGTGTCAAAGCCATGGCCTGAAGCTCAATGCCAAAAAGTGTATTGTCATCCCCTTTGGTAAAAACTCTGTACCCATGAACTACCACATAGCTGGTAGTCTACTTAATGCTGAAAATGTGATGAGACCTTGGGACACAGGTGGACAGTCTATCCTTTGATAATCACATCGCCACAGTGGTCAGGAAATCCTTCTACGTGGCTCATCTCATCACAAAAGGATCCTCATCCAGAAAAAAAAGAGGTCATTGTTCCCCTCTACTCATCACTCATTAGACCCATTATAGAGTACAACGCCCCTTTTAGTATGTACCTCACAAGACATCTACAACTGGAAAGACCACAGAAATACCTCACAAAGAGGATTACTGGCCTCAAACAGATGCCCTATGCAGACCGTCTCAAAAAACTACAGCTTCACTCCATCGCATATCGCCTACTCAGGGGCGATCGCTGCCTAACATACAAAGCTATGTCAAACCCAGAGCTGTTGGACATGCTCCACAAAGAAATCCCAATCCCTCTGAGCTACACGCTCTAGAGACCTAAACCTTGTCACCACAATAAACAGAACATGCTGGAGGGATAGATTCCTGTCCCAGAGACTTCCCATACTCTGGAACAGACTACCTAGCTATGTCAAACAGAGCTCCTCATTAGCACTCTTCAAGAAAAATCTTGATGATTGGATGGGAAATGGGAAATTCACCCCGGGGATCACTTCTGTGGCTCTGCTCGACAGGGGCACAGGAAAATAATTTTCTTGGGTGGCGAAAGCCAGGGTACATTTTTTGGCTAGGCTTGTATGGGCCCTAGGGCCGATAGCCTAGTACCTACCTATGAACCTATGAAAATGGGGGGGGCCCAAAAATAGGGACAAATTTTAAATATTGCTCATATAAACTTAGAAAGTTGTTAAGGAACAGGTTTTGTGTTAACATACATTTTCTGAGGGATTTGATGTCTGAAACTCAAATGTATGTCATTATTTGGTGACTTTAATCCTCAGATGATCCAAGTGATTTACCACAAAACCACAAATTTTATGAGGAACAAACTAAAAATATGAGACAAAAATCTAGATATTATGTGAAAATCTGGACAGTTGATAGGTATGAACTAGGTCCCCTGGCCGCCTTTGCAAAGTTTATGTTTTCAGATGGGGACAGCCAGAATTAAGCTGCTACTCAGTGTGTAACCATCTTGGAAGTCCTTAAGAAAAGCAACTTGTTTCACTCAAAAACATTTATCATCTCTAAAATATTAATTTCATATCACCTCAACAAACACAACGTAAGCATTAGTACTTCAAATTAAACTATTGGGAGTTATAACAGATGAAAATAGGAGGACTGACTATCACAAAAAAAAATAAAAAAACAAAACTTGGTTTCCTCCTAAAGGACTAAACCCTAAATCACCAGTAAAGCTAAAAAAATATATCTTCAACCTACATTATTTTTTCTTTTCCATACAAATCCCCTGTCTTTACAAATATCCGTACCACCCAAAAAAAAAATAAAACAAAAATTCAAAACTAGACTCATGCTACAACATGTGCAAAATTAGCAGAAAACCTTCCTTCCAGCTCCTACTATGGTTCTTCCCTGAAACAACTGAACTGGCTGGAAATGTAAAACTAACTAACCTACTCAACTACTCACTGCCCGCAATTTAATTTAAAAGCCTAAAATACCCTAAAGCCCTATTTACCATTTAGAGATCTATGCATCAGCAACAAATCACTTCTAATCACTACCAAATCACTCTACTCTAATCACCTCATCATCTGTGGAACCTCATCCCACTTCACAAAAAACGTACAGTTAACCTGACAAGTTTTAAAATCCACCCGAAACAATGCCTAAAACAATTATTGACTATGTTCATGCTGTACTTCTGGTTAGAATCAATCATCACCTTAACATTATACCATAGCTTATATATTTGAAAACAAACCTTTTAACCTTTACTTATAAGATCTAACTACACTTCCCCCTCTGTTATCTCAAGCACATTGCCATTCCACTGTTACCAGAATCCTCATTTTATTTTTTTTTTTGTTTTTTTAACACCCTCACTGAATTATCACTTAAGACATAGGCAAACATACAGTCATATAAAAGCAAACAAACCATATTAATACATTCCCAGTTGCAAGTATTATACATCACATATTATTTTTATATTCAACAATTCAAAATTTCATACATCAGTTTCTGCCTTCCCTTAAACCTCACTCCTCCTCCAAAACATCATTCTGCATGCATTGTTCCCACAGTTTTCATTTCTTTTATGTAATTTGCTTCTACCTCCTACCTTTTCTAAAGATCCCACTTCCAGTTATTTTACCTCTGTTACAATATTCAATACTTCAAGTATAGTAGTTTTGTTGATTCATTAAAATATTTTATCACAAGTTACCTTCGCATTCTTTTGGTTCACCCGTTTGTGTGTGATTTGATAAGTATTGTGTTACCAAGTGAACCCTTTATCCTTTCCGCCTTTATAATTATTTTTATTTCCGTTATTGTGGTTACACTTGTTTTAGACTTTGATTTCCATTTTCTAGTAACTGCTTTTTTGGCAGCCACCAGAATTAAACTTATCAAGGCCTTAATGTGCCCAGGCAATTCAGATCCTGTATCCCAGCTTTACTCCTTGTATCTTTGTCTCATTCCCCCTCCCCAATTCTCTTCTTAATCATTTTCCTTCCCACTAGTTTTGCTGATCCACAGTAATATTATTTCAATTACTGAAGCACTGGTTAACAGTGTATTTTTATTCAATGTTTTATATGTGTAATACTAATGTCCTTGTGCTTGTTGTATTTCCCTGCATTTTCTTTTAACGGTGTACTCTATTTTTTGTAGTTCTTTGTTAATTACATACTATAATTCTTAACTTTTGTGGAACTTTTCTAGCCAGGCCTTTTCAGAAAAAGGGCATGTTTTTAGCCTTGTCAGACTTTCTCAGTAAACAAACACAAAAAGAAATATGCAAGTACATCATCAAACGGAAACACACACAACAGGCTCCTATAGGTTTAGGGTTAGCATAAATAATCAAGTTGATGCAGGGGGGAGCAAAGCCTACCCCCTGCCCTTAACCCTATACATTATGTTACAAAAAGCCTTTCCCTAACAGTACTATTATTCAGATGATGCTTGATCTGGGTTTTGAAGCTGGGGTTTACCGATAGTTGGAGAGAAGTTGTCAATGTTTTGTGACTCGCTCATTTTGTCACCCATTTGTGTTGTCGCTCATTTTTTCAGTCATTTGTGTTCTAGATCAATCATGATATAATGTATGCACATACACATATGCGAAAACACACACACACACACAAAAGCACATCCATCCACAAACCCTTCTCATTTTTGCAAATGAGATTTGAGTGTCACTTCAACAGTGACAGTCATCTAGAGCCAAGGTTGACACTGCCAGGTGGCTAGCTGTGTGCATCGATGTGTAAATGTATACAGGTTGGGTGTACCACATATAATCTGAAACACCATACAGCAACTGCTTAATATTGGCCACAAAAGATAGAAAACGTCACGGACAGTTTTAAACACGCAGTAAGAAACAGCCTCTAAACAACCAAATTCTCTAACAAAAAAAAAAAAAAAGAAAAAAAAAGGCAAACAAAAAAATTATGTACTCACCATAATGTTACATCTGTGTTGTCCATTTTCATTCTTCCTCAACTGATGGGTTTCAGATCAAACTCGGATACTACTTCTATATATTTGGATAAAACTCTCAAGCTCCTCCCTTTACCCATGATGCCCTGCCAGCCTAACACATCTCAGATTAAAAAGGCATAAATTAGAAGACTAGAACTGGAGCTCAAACAAAGAACAATATTTACAAAAGTGATATTCCTTAGGCCTCTCCAGGAAGAAAAGGAAGGGGATTAAGTGGATACGAAGTTGAGGAAGAATGAAAATGGATAACACAGACGTAATGTTAGGGTAAAGTACATGCATTTATTTGATGTTGTCATTTTCATTCATTCCTCAACTGATGGGACAGAGTACCCAGCTAGCAGAATCTTAGGTGGTCCTCATGGAAGGATATTTTGAAATAATTCGGAGACAAAAGCAGCTCTTTTCCTAGAAACCAAACTAAATGTCATTAATGGAAGCTCTTGACTAAAAAAGCTGAGGATAAAGCCAAAGACCTTGTGGAAAAACTCTAGGGAGCTTAGACAAAAACAACCCTCTTTTACTATAGACAAAAGATATGCAATCAGTTTGCCATTTGGCCAGAGTAATTTTAAAAACTGATATACCCAACCTGTTAGGTAAGAAGGATACAAACAACTGGACAGTCTTCTGGAACTCTTTGATCTGATGGAGATGAAACCAAAGCTGCATATGCACATCCAAAAGATGGAACATGTACTCTCCCTTATTCGTAGAGTTGTAAAGAAAACTGAGAGGTGAATGACCTGGTTGATATTAGACTCAGAACAGAAGCTACCTTAGGCAAAACAGATGTGTTGGTCCTTATGGAAGCCCTGTCTATGTGGAAAGCGAGGTAAGGAGTCTTTGAGGAGAGAGCCTGGAGTTCAGGTACTCGTCTAACTGATTTAATAGCAACTAAGAAATATGTTTTTTTTCAAGGCAAAAACTAAGTCTGATTTGGCTGAAGATTCAATGCGGCCTTGGGTTATACCTTGAAGCAGGACAGTTAAATCCCAAGGAGGTATAAAAACACTGCTTTGACAAAGCTTCTTCTAAACTATGCAAAGCTTAAGGAAGAATTATTTTCATCTAGATGGAAGTTTGAAATGGCAGCCAACTGAACCTTAACAGTTAAAAAAAGAAAAAAAACTAGCCCCTTGATGGAACATTGAAGCTAAAAACTCAAGTATAGCTGGTATAGAGACAGGAAAAGGGGTCCAGATCTCTCTTAAGAGCCCAGAAAGCAAGTACCTTCCATTTACTTCTGTAAATCTTTCTAGTAGAAGTCTTTTGAAAAGATAATAAAATATGATGGACCTGGGAGGAAATCCTGGGCTATCTAGCAATCAGTAGAACTGGAGAAACTATGCAGTCAGTTTGAGGCCTGTTATTTCCAGAGAAGTCATTCCTGTCAGGTGAGACAGGAGGTCTGGATTGGGATCCATTATCCATGGTAGATGTAGAAGATGAGACCAAAGAAAGGGAAAACAAATTTGATGAGGCCAAAAAGGTGCAATGACAATAACTGTGCTCTTCAGCTGGTATGCTTTCTGTAGAAATTTGGGGATTAGAGGTAACAGGGGAGTAAGCATTGAGAACACTGAATGACCAATCGTGGACTAGAGCATCTCACTGCCCCTTTGGCAGTAACAGGGCAAAGACGCTGCAGTTGTTGTTGATGGAAGAAGTGAAAACGTCGTAGCAGGGCTGATCCCATCAATGGAAAATTCTCTGTGCTACTTTGACATTAAGAGAATACTCATGAAACATCGGAAAGGACTTGCTTAGTTTGTCTGCAATTACATTGGCTTTCCCCGGTATGTGCATTGCTATTAGAAAGCAGCTGGAAGAGATCACCCATTGCCACATTCTCATTGTTTCTCGACATATCAGGTAAAATCTGGTTCCTTCCTATCTGTTGATGTACCAGACTATAGACATATTGTCCGTCTAAATAGGAACTGTTCCGGAAGGGACAGCATCTTGAAAAGGCCTGCAATGCTAGAAGGATTGCTTTCACTTCCAAGACATTGATATGCGTCTTGGCCTCTTCTGGGGACCATGAACCTTGGACTGTCCTTCCCAAGTACTGCCCCCCACCTCAGTTGGGGGGCCTCCATGGTCACTGTGGCCATGGGAAGGGGGAGAACAAATGGACAGCCTTGGGAAACTTCATCCGAGTGAAGCAACCAAAGATTATATTTTTTGCAAGACTGTCTGATCTTGAGTGGGGTGAATAATGGCTGCTGAAGAACAGACCACTGTACCAATAGAGTCCAATGCAGAATGAGCATATGAAACCTGGTTAAAGGAACTAGGGTGATAGCTGCTATCATGGATCCCAAGGCTTGTAAGATTAGTCGTGCTGGAAGAAAAGGATTTGAGATCACTTTCCTGACCTGGGATTGAGTGTCTGAATCTGTGTCAGAGGAGGAGAGAATATCTGAGTGACCATGTCTAGACTAGCCCCTACGAACTCCAGACTCTGCATAGCCCCTATGAACTCCTGACTCTGCATAGGTGTAAGTTGTGATTTGCTGTAATTGACTATGGTGCCTAGATAAGGACACAACTGGAACAAGAAGTCCCTTGCCTGTAGAAATAATTGCCTGGATGAGGCAGTTAGGAGTCAGTTGTCTAGGTACAGAAGCATACTGAATCCCAGCAGTCTCAGATGAACTACTACCAGTGGTATGTATTTGGTGAACACCTTGGGGGCAGTGGTGAGGCCAGAGGACAGTGCTCTGAACTGCTAATGACAGGCTCCCAGCCAGAAGATATCTTCTGGAGCACCTGTTCATTTTGACGTGATAGTATGCATCCTGAAGCTCTGCACAGCACATCCAATCATATTTTCGCAAAACGGAGAAAATGTACCAAACTGTGATCATCTGGAACCTTGAATATTTTACATATTGGTTTAGTTTGTTGAGATCCAGGATGAGTCTGAAGTCTTGTCTCTTCTTTGGCACTAAGAAGAAGTTTGAGTAGGTTCCTGATCGTATCTGATCGGGGGGGGGGGGATTGGGTAGGACATTGGGATTCTTTTCACTCTTGCCGGGGGAATTTGAGAAAAATATACGATATAACATCTAGATACAATTATCTGCACTCAGGAATCTTTTGTGATAGGTGCCCAGGCTTTTTGGTGCAGAAACAAATGCCCAGGCTTTTTGGTGCAGAAACAAATGCCCCTCAATTGCTTCCAGAGGGCAACAGTCAAGTAAGCATTTCAGGAGCACTGGTAGGGATTGTCTGATAAGAAATCCTGGAAACCCTGGTTCTGCATGCCACCTCTGATGCAGGGGTAGCATCTTCTGTTAGAATTCCCCCTCTGCCTCTGGGAAAACCATCTCCTTGCAAGTCTTGGAAAGTACATTGGGATTTGCCAAACCGCACCTTTCTACCTCTTCACTGATTCCAGGAAAAAGGGCTTTGAGGAGTAAAAAAATGGATTCCCTAAGGTAGACAAGGTCTTTCCATCTTCTTCACTTCTGGGGAGTGTTTCTTTTATTTTTGGACCAAATACAGAAGATCCATTAAATGGAGCATTGACGAATGAAGACTTAAATTGCTCCACAAAATCACATGGGTGCATCCAGGCATCTCTTTTGATGATTATGCCTGAACCAGCCAACCGTGAGGTACCCTCTGCAATGTTAGAGTTTCGGCAGAAGTGAAAGGAAAGACCTGAAGAGTACAGAAAACCCCAAAAACTCTGAATTAAGGCAGGACAGGTGATGAAGCTTAAGGGATAGCCTGCTGAAAAAACACGTTGAAAAACTCAGTGCTTTATATTAAATGTCACCAAATAGCTTGAGAGTGAGTGGATCTTTGTCTGTAGCTATATGGTGGCAAATGAGATTTAAGGTATGTTAGGCTAGAAGGACATCAAGAGTAAAGGGAGGAACTTAAGAGTTGGATCTGAAGATCTGGAAGAAGCAGCTGACTTGGATCCAAAACCCATCAGTTAAGGAATGAATGAAAATGACATCATCAGATGCATTGTTTTTTGCAGCTGTATATCCCCTGGCAATAATGTATACTAACTCCAAGATCGCACAAACACGGGATAACAGCAAATTTCCCATCCACCTGAATTTGTACAATCTCACACACCCATTGATCAACTGTCTAGCTGGCCTTATGCAATCAACTAGGCAGCTGTTGACCTTACAGACACACACACACATATTACATGCACACACCCACACACACACATTTACTAAGTACACTTATGATAGCAAATGTAACTGTATGGTTTACATTTGTGATCATAAATGCAGACCATTTTTTTTAAGTTACGTTTTTTGTTATTTTTATGTTAGTATACCGATGATCGCAAATGTAAATGCAGTGTGTACATTTATTCTCATTTGGTTCCAATTTTTTTTAGTGTTGAAATGTCAGAATGTTTTGTTTCCTGCAATTTCATCGAAGAACAGTATTATACATGTGTGTTTGTCTGCGCTCATATGTATTTTTATATATAGTTCTTATTTTTTATTGAGCTGCCTTACTTTGGGCCTTAATTTATTGCAAAACACTTATCAAGACTTGATTCAATGATGCCGGATCATTGTGGCCCTGTATGGGGAAGATAAAAATTGTCTTCTTCAGGGCCCTTGGTATTATCTGGAAGGATTTCACTGAGCTGGGTTTGATAAACAGCTGGCAACAGATTGTGATTCGACTTTTGTGCATCCCAGTAATAAAGATCCACTTCTGAATATCATAGTCTGAAACTCTTTAAAACAATGAAGTGCACAACATCACAGCAATATAAACAAATTGTGGCATTTACTCAAAATTTAACTCCTTTCCATTTAGGAAGCAAGGTTAAGACATACAATTAAACTTAAAAGTAAAACAATATAAATGTAAACGAACCGAAGCACAGCCAGAATAAAACATTTTTAATCAGGTAAGCACTTTCACAGGTTAACTTCCTGCTTTAATCAGACTAAATAACCTTGCTGGCTTGGCTTACGTAGGCCCTTGGGCCGATAGCCTAGTGCCTACCTATGAACCTATTTAATAAAACGTTTCAAAATATATAACCATTTTAAAAATTGTCAACCACTAAGAATAAGAAATCAATTATGACAGCAGCATAATAGCCCAATCGCCCTACTACTTAAAGGTACAAGACTAAACCGATATAAAAATGACACATACGCACTTGACATCTTAATAAAATATAAAAGAAATTCCAACTTATGAATGGACCAACTAATATTCTCCAGTTAAAAACATAGCTCAAATTGAACAACATGTGCAATCAATTGTAGTAGATTACTAACCATATTTTAACTTTGAGTATTGCTGCATATACAACATATTTTACTTTAACACATGACGTCTTGATACAATCAACTACTACCCATAAAAGTAGAGTGGAAGTGATGATCTACAATAAACCATTCACTAAATAATGAATACAAACATTTAGAATACACAGTTCGCTACATTTCTACATACCACGCTGCTGCTCTTCAGACTTAGTAATTTAAAAACACTGACTACCTGCTAAACCACTTTGTATAACAATATGCATTCAATGCAATGTGTAATAACAATACAAATTACACTGTATGTACTACAAAATCTATATGTCAGCAACTTAGTTGTTATTCTAAGTGGTTCTCCTTTTAATAAAAATAATGCAAATTATAACATAAGGTGACATGTATCAAAATATAATTAAACATGTTTCACCAGGATTATGAAGGTCATAGAGTAGGTATCTTGGGGTAATGTAAAAAAGTGAGAGAGAGAGAGAAGGATGAGCTGAATTGTTGAAACTGAGACAGTGAACAGAGATAAAACGAAGAAATTTGGGCTTTGCTCTTTGGATTATGGTACGTTTGGGAAAGACAGTAATTTCTTCAGGCCCAGAATGCCATTTGCAAAGACTAGTAGTATGGATAGCTCTTTTCGAAAGACAGAGTAGGTCTGATCTCATTTAAGACTGCCAGCTGGAAAAGGGAACTTAACGACATTTATGAACTGATGTTCCAATCTGTAAGTGCATGTTTTATGATTTTGAAAGTAAAAATATAAAGTAAACAACAGATGTGTACTTATGTTAATGCTAGAATCTGGATATGCAGGTCCATCCTCATCAACAGTAGTACTAAAGTTTTTAGGTGTTAGGCAGCACAGCATCTGAAGAGATCATAGGCTAACAATTTTCACTTTTTACCTATAATGCTCTTCAAGACTTCCTTGCCATATCTCAGTCAAGCCATAGCAAGAGCAGAAAAAATCAGAACTAGACAGACCTAAAAACCAGGACAGCAAAAAGGCAGGGAAAAAGAGGGTGGCTATGTTGAGGGAGGATGGACCTGCTCCATCCAGAGCTAATATTATGGTACCTAATTTTCATATGTGGTCTGAAGTGGTCCATTCTCAAACAACACAGCCCAAAGCTTATCCTCTTGTATGGCCAACTTTACAAGACCATACCTCTGGTAATTATATCCCTGAAGACCTATATCTAGAAATCCAATCTAACTTGCAGCATCTTGTTGACGTTTTCAGTTAGTCCCACGCACCTGCTGTACAAATATCATCTAAGCATGCATTTTTGAAAAAAGACTGGGATGTAGTCATTGTCCTGACTGAGGGAGCTCTATACAGTGAAAGTATTTTTTTGTCGTTTTAATTTCTGTAACAGAATTTTTCTTTGAATGCTTTCTGCTTCCCCACCTGCCAGCCACCAGTCCCCCTCTTATTAGCCTTAGTCCATTAATTTTCTAAATCATTGACAAAATGATCAAAATCCCAGGAAATAGCTAATCGAATGGAGCAATAAACCAAGCAGACATGACAGCTTTTTGGTGCCATTGCCATCCAAAGGCCATCAGCCTTATGTGGTCCCACACCATCAGCAGATCATCTAGGACTAGCTGCTCAAGGAACTTTCAGGGGAGAGACACTATCACTAGCTTTTTGGTGCCATTGCCATCCAAAGGCCATCAGCCTTATGTGGTCCCACACCATCAGCAGATCATCTAGGACTAGCTGCTCAAGGAACTTTCAGGGGAGAGACACTATCACTAGGAATCCTCTCTCTGCCTCAGCCCCCACTGGTGCCACGTCTCCTGGGCCACCATTATGTCAACTGCCTTGGACATTTTATTTTGGCTCTAACATCACCTGTATTAGTTGCTGTCATCTCTCATCAACAAGCGGGCCTCCACTGATAACTCTTGCACATTTGTGTTCCCTCACATATGCAGATAAAGCAACCATTACTGGTTTGGGAACATCATGCCCACAACCCTGGTTTCTGTTATCACTGTTGCTTGCAAGTTTACACTTGCAAGTGACAAACAACAAAATGGGACCATCAATCTCTCCCCAGGATGGGCCAGAAGAATTCAGCTGCTCAATTCCCACTCTCTTCCATATGGTTCCTCTAGTGCCTGAGCTACTATTCAGGTTCATGTAATTTAGGTTGTAGTTAAGGTTTTATTCTTCTATGCAATGGTGGAAGACTTTTGTAACACAATAATAAGTTAGTCACTATCTTAGAAATCAACTAGAACCAATTTTTATGCTGTAGAGTGGTACGCCCTGATGTGACATTCAGACTGTGGTCCATGTACTCCTATCTAGAGGATACTGTGGGCCATAAACAAGGCATAAAGTGGCCCCAGTTGGCCCCACCTACTGTCTTTGCTGTTACACATGCATCCATTTATTTTATGGTGGAGTTTGTTGTCACGCTTCTCAAGTTCCACAAGGAGGGTGAAGTTTGAACCTTTTACCTTCCATCCATGAGGTAGAAACATCAAGTATATTGTTGGGAGGTGAGAGGAATCCTGCAAACACACTGGAAAACATGTAAACTCCATACAGACACAGTGACCAGAGGTCAGGATCCTACCATTGACCTTCCATCTGTTCGGACATCCATGGCACATGAAACAATGAGTACTTCAAAAAGGTTCTGCATGAAGAAAGCCACCATAGAAGCTGTACTACCACATGTACAACCTGCGATGAAAGAGGAAGGACAACTCACCCTAGAAGAAATACAAAGTGCATTAAATAAAATAAAGTCAAAGAAAGCGTCAAACTAAGATGACGTCACAGTATATATGATTAAGATGTTGGGTGTGTCAGGGGAGAAATGGCTCCAGAGAGTACTCACCATGGTATGGAGACAGAATCATATTCTCGATGACTGGAGAACACACATTCTAAGGCTAGTCTACAAGAACAAAAAGGATATTCACAACTGTGGGCAATTCAGTGGTATCACACTACATAAAAACGCAGAAGAGTACGACTGATAAATGAATACACGTTAAGAAGGATGTAATATAAGAGATACCCCAGGGATTACTTCAGTGTCACTGCTTGACAGAGGCACAGAAAAATGATAGGCATAGTTTTTATTCAAACTAAAGGGGTGGCGAAAGCCACATAACTATGGGCTAGGCTTATAAATGCCCTTGGGCAGATAGCCTAGTATGAACCTATGAACCTATGAACCTATGAAGCAGTTCAGTGTCAGATCATAATGTAATATAATCAATCTAATGTTTGCATAGGGACAGATAGTGGAGAAGATGCTGAAGAGAAGGAATTATTCCAAATAGGCATTTACAGGCTTGGAGAATGCATATGGCAAGTTCCCAAGAAAGCTGATATGAGCAGTCCTGCAATAGTCTGATGCCCCAGAAACATTAGTAGAATTAGTGTTGGTTATGAACAAGGAAGGATTCAGACACAAGTATGGCGTTTATACTCACAGACAGGTTTCAAAGTGAGAGTGGTTATACACTCACAGCTGCTCATACTGCTGGTGATGGACTACATCAGTAAATGCAAATGAACAAAAAACAATGCTTTGCCAGGTAAAGCACCCTCTTTGGAAACGAAGCACAAAAATAACACAAACTCAGAGGTGTGCACCATAAGCTGTAAGAACAAGCTTCAGTCGAGTGGTCCAGGTAAACAGGTGAATAAAATCACAATCTGGTCCAGGTAAACAGGTGAATAAAATCACAATCCAAGAAGGTCAATAAAATCCCAGGTTTAATGACAAGACCAAACAAACAAAAACTGCAGTAGTAAGCGCTTTCACGTTGTTTCCAACGCTTCATCAGACATTAAATGCAGTATCAAGCAGCTCATTTATATACATAATAAACGTCAGCAATTAACAAAAGAACAAATCAGATGCTGAGAGTAATTAAGAACCATGATTTAAAATGACATATGTTAATGAAGACAAGAGCTAAAAAAAAAGATATAAAAATATAAAAATATGTATGTACATATAAAATAAAATCAGTGCTTAATAAGAATAGCTATGTTCTACAAGTTCTCAATAATAATTGGAGACTGTTGATGTTTGATGAAAACATAAGGAAACTAGTTGATACAAGACCTCATGTAGCTTATAGGAATATGTATTCTTTAAATAGGTTACTTTGCTATGATAGGAAGCCAGTAGTTGCCAGGGCCTTGAATAAGACAGGCACATACCCTTGTTATTCTTGCAACCAGTACAGATTTATAGCTGTTTCTGATTGCTTTGTTCATCCACTCACAAAACACAGATATGTGTCTAGGTTTTATGCTGATTGCACATCAACTAATTTGATTTATGTGGCCGAGTGTCAGGCATGCAAATTGTTTTATGTTGGAATGACCACCAGGACTCTTCGAGAGCGCATGCGTGAGCATGCCTATGCCATTGAAAAAGTTAATACTACTAATGCCTTGGCAAAACATGTTTCAGATAATGATTCTTCACATTCCTTTAAATTTAAGGTCTTGGAATTAGTTCACAAAGGAGGTAGACTGGGCAACATCAGGAATAATACCGAGGAGAGAGAAGGGAAATGGATCTTGAAGTTACAAGCCCATAGGCTTGGACTAAATGATAGATTTATACTTAGACCCTTCCTATCGAACAGACCTTTAAAGCACTGATTTTATTTTATATGTACATACATATTTTTATATCTTTTTTTTAGCTCTTGCCTTCATTAACATATGTCATTTTAAATCATGGTTCTTAATTACTCTCAGCATCTGATTTGTTCTTTTGTTAATTGCTGACGTTTATTATGTATATAAATGAGCTGCTTGATACTGCATTTAATGTCTGATGAAGCGTTGGATACAACGTGAAAGCGCTTACTACTGCAGTTTTTGTTTGTTTGGTCTTGTCATTAAACCTGGGATTTTATCGACCTTCTTGGATTGTGATTTTATTCACCTGTTTACCTGGACCACTCGACTGAAGCTTGTTCTTACAGCTTATGGTGCACACCTCTGAGTTTGTGTTATTTTTTTACATCAGTAAATGGGTCAAAAGGGACAGACCAACAAAGCTGCTGTATGTAGATGATGTGGCACTACAAGCACAATCTGAACAAGAAGTCAAAAAAATGACAGCAGACTGGTATGCAAAACTAAAGATGCATTGGTTAAAATAGAGTCCATACAAGATAGTGGAAAAGGCAATAAATGGGGAAATCAGAAGAAGCTGAAAATTGAGCTAGAACGGAAATGGCAAAATAGGTTAACAGATTCATGGATCTGGGAGATGTGGTTGAGTAGAAGGCAAGTATGAATATGAAGGGCAAAGCTAAAAATAAGAGATGCTTCTGCCAAGTGGCACAAAGTGTCAGAGGACAGAGTGCGATAGAAAAACGATCAATGAGGTGTAGGATATACAAAACAATAGTAAGACCAGTACTACTGTATGGTATAGAAACCTCGGCAGGGAATGCAGTGCAGTTGACGAAGCTTAAGTTGATGGAGATGCAATGCCCTTGGGTGGGTAAGTAAGATGTACAGGGTGGGGAAAATAAAAGTAAGGGCATCACAGTGAAAGCCACAGTAATCTCAAATGCAGAGAAGTTGAAGGAGAACACATCATGATAGTTTAGTTACATTCGAAGGAAACCAGAACATGACTTAGTAAATCAGATTTGAGATCGTCAAGAAGAAGGAATGAGGAGATGACTCTAAGACAAGAGATGGATTGCATGGAAGAAGACCTAAAACAATCAGGCATGATTGTGAAGAAAGGAAGGAAGTCACTCAGAATGGAAAGAGGTGGCAACAGTTGATATGACAGCCTGATTCAATGCAAAAATGGGAAAAAGTGGCTCCTGATGATGATTTTTAGAACCTAATTTTTGTATAAGAGCAAAGCTGTTCGACTTTCTTTAAAGATTTAGTTCTGGATTTGTCTGTTGATATTCATACAATGCATCTAATATTAACTTCCACTAAAATGGGAAAGAATACAAGCAATGTTGATAGATTGACTGAGGTTTGTTCCACTGGCTGCCTAAGATATAAATGGTAGATTAGCTCACATTGCATTCTATCCTTAAGAAAACAACTGTATTTGCTTTTCCATTTTTTAATTACAAACAACTTTTTACACACTATTCAGTCCACAATTATGGTGTACTAGATGTTATATTCACCAGTGGCAAATCCCTTAAAAATATACCTCTCCAGTTTAAACGCTTCAGTAATTAAATAATAGAAATAGGATTCACCCAAAACTGGAGAAAAATTATTCAACAAAATATCTTCTTTACTTCATCTACAGGTAATAAGTCTATCAGCCTTATGTGCAAAGTCACGGAGCATATCGTAGCAAAAGTAATTTATGAAGAAAGAGAGACAGCCGATTTAGACCCCATTCAATTTGATTTTATGAACAGCAAATCCTGTTCTTGAAAAAAGTTATGTACCTACCATAATGTTCCATGTTAGTTGTCTTCATCTCGCCTTCCTTCTTGCTGTTTGGGTTTGGAGCCGATCCTCAGCTCCGACTCGGCCATATTCTATAGCTCGAGAGCTGTTTACTGGCTCGAGGCTACCCCTTATCCCAGAATGCCCAGCGTCAGCTACCCAGATCTCGTTTGTGAGAACGCACACTAGACAAAAGTAGAGTAACCAGTTACCTAAAAACTGGTTGTCCAATACACCTAAACAAGGAAAGAGTTGTAAATTACCTGGCAAGTGAAGTAATAAAAGATACTCAGCCAGAGAAAACAAAAAAGGAACTCCTCTCAATCCTCTAGGAAGGGGGAAGGAGGGAGGGACGCAAGAAGGAAGGTGAGATGAAGACAACTAACATGGAACGTTATGGTAGGTACATAACTTCTTTATGTTAAGTTGTCCATCTCGCCTTCGTTCTTGCTGTTTGGGACAGCGTCCCTAGCACCTAAAATCCCGGGTGGCTCAATGAAACAGACTCTTCAGAACAGCAGAACCAAAGGAAGCTCTGCTCCGGGAGACCATATCCAACTTGTAATGAGAGATAAAAGTGTGAGGGTTTGCCCAAGTGGCAGCTGCACAGACTGAGTCTATGGACAACCTAGACTGAAAGGCTACAGAGGTGACTAATGCTCTAGTGGAATGACCTTTTGGTTTAGCTGGTAGCTCTTTATTTCATAACTGATAAATAAAGGCAATAGTATCAGATAACCATCTGGATAAGGTCACCTTAGAAACTGGAAGGCCTTGTTTGTTGAAAACATAAGAAAGAAATAACTGGTCTGACTTTCTTAGTTCCTTAGTTCTATGAAGGCAAAAACGCAATTGCCTGTGCACATCCAATTGGTGGAGTTTGTATTCTGCCTTGTTGCTATGATTAGGAAAGAAAACTAGGAGATCTATGGATTGATTTAAATTGGTCTCTGAGCAGACTTTAGGAATAAAGGATGGATTGGTCCTCAGGGAAACTCTGTCCTTGTGAAACACTAGGTAAAGATGACGAACACATAGAGCTTGAAGTTCTGAGACACGTCTAGCTGAAGTGACAGCAACCAGAAAAAAAGAGTCTTCCAAGAAAGAAATTTTAAGGAACATGATGCTGCCGGTTCAAAGGAAAGCAAAATTAAGGAAGCTAAATCTAAATTGAGATCCCAAGGAGGAGGAGGATCTCTAACTGGGGGTCTAAGAAGAGATGTTCTCCTCATAAAGGCTTTGCAGAGCTTATGAGACATTATGCTAGAATTAAACATACTGATATGAAAATTAGAAATGGCAGCGGAAGCCACACCAGACTGAAAACGTTGTGTTAGAAATTCAAGAATTTCATGGACTGAGGCTGAGAAAGGATCCAAATTTCTAGATTCTGCCCAGTAAGAAAACCATTTCCATTTACAGCATATGTTTTCCTCGTAGTAGACTTATGTGAGGAAAAAATAATATCACAGACTGCTGGGGAGATATTGGAAAGCCTGGCTAAGGTTGGAAGTGGAGTAACCAAGCTGTGAGCTGGAGAGTTTGAAGGGATTGGTGCAACCCACCTGATTGATGAATCAGAAGATCTGGATCTGGGTCCAGAATCCACGGTTGATCCAGATCATGGAGGTGCAGGAACGGGAACCATATCTGTTGAGGCCAATATGGGGCAATGAGGATCATTTTGCAACCCAACGATTTTGCTTTCTGTATGAGTCTTGGAATGAGGGGACAAGCGTAAAGGAGTCCCTGAGGCCAATCGTGGACTAGAGCATCTCTGGGTATATGACCTGGAAGAGGAAGTAGGGAGAAGTAGCTGCTACATTTGTTGTTGAGAGGAGTGGCAAATAGGTCGCAGCAAGGCTGTCCCCATTTGCGGAAGATAAGATCCGCAACTTCCTGATTCAGAGACCACTCGTGAGGCATGAGGATAGCTCTGCTGAGCCTGTCCGCTATGACGTTGGATTTCCCAGGAATGTGCGTTGCTATCAGAAAACATTGGGAGGAAATCGCCCATTGCCACAGTCTGAGTGCTTCTCAACACAAGGGGTAAGACCTGGTCCTGCCCTGTTTGTTGATGTACCACATCACTGACATGTCCGTTTGGATTGCAATGGTCCCGGAAGGAAGAGACTCTTGAAGGGCTTGCAAAGCTAGGAGCACCACTTTCATTTCTAGGACACTGATATGCAGATGGTACTCGTGAGGCTGCCAAGTGCCTTGGACTGTCCTGCCTAGATAATGCCCCCCCACCCTATCAGGGAGGTGTCCGTGGTCACTGTGGCTACTGGAGGGGGTTGTATGAAAGGTCTGCCCTAAATTACTAGTGGGGAAACCATCCATCAAGAATGGTGCCTTTTGCATGTTTCTGTGATCAGGATCACGTGAGACATGGGTAGTTCCTGAAAAGACCACTGCGTGAAAAGAAGCCACTGAAGGATTTTCATGTGGAAATGCACCAATGGGACAAGAAAAATGGCAGCTGCCATGGAGCCTAGAGCTTGGAGGACATATCTGACTTGAATCCTTTTGCGCTGCATTAGAATTAACACTTGTTGACGAATAGTGGAAACTCTTTCCTATGGTAATCTTGCAAACATTTCTTTTGTGTTTAATTCTGCTCCTATGTATGTGATAGACTGACAGGGCAACAAGGCAGATTTTTCGAAATTTACTGTAATGCCTAGTTGAGTGCATGATGCGATTGTATAATCCGTGCCTCTAAGAATTGATGCCTGGTGGAAGCAGTCAGGAGCCAGTCGTCTAGATAGGGAAACACCTGGAATTCTTGACGCCTCAGGTGAGCCGTGACTACTGCCATACTCTTGGTGAACACCCTGGGGGCTGAGGTGTGACCAAAGGGCAGAGCTCTGAACTGGTAATGACTGGCCCTTACCCGGAAGTGAAGAAATCTCCTGGAGCGTCTGTCCATCTTGATATGGTAGTACGCGTCCTGAAGATCTATAGAGCACATCCAATTGTTCTGACCCAGAAAAGGGAAAATGGACTGCAGTGTCACCACCCGCAACTTTTCTTTTTGTACAGATTTGTTCAATCTGCTGAGATCCAGTATTGGTCTCTAGTCCCCTGTCTTTTTTGGTACTAAAAAAAATCTTGAGTAAGTTCCAGATCCTAGTTGGTCTGCGGGGACTTCTTGAATGGCTCTTTTTTCTAGCAGTCTTGAAACTTCTGTGAATGCTTGATCCCTTAGATTGGGTGGGACATCTGGGATGGGCTTTTTTGATTCTATGGGAGATTGATGGAAGGGAATTTTGTAACCTCCGGATATAATGGATAGTACCCATCTGTCTCTTGTTATATTTTGCCAGGCTTTTGGGTACACGGAAAGTCTTCCCCCGACTGCCTCCAGAGGTGAGCGGTCGGGAAACCCTTCAGGGATGCTGGAAACACTTGGCAGAGAAGGTTTCTCTGTCACCCTGGTTTTGTGGTCCCCCTCTGTCACGAGGGCGGTATCTGTTGTTGTTTCCCCCTCTGCCCCTGGGGGAAAAAATCACCACGTGTGTCAGACAAGGGTCCCTGGGATTTTCGGAACCACATCTTTCCGCTCTTCTGACCCTTGGGATAATGTCTGGAAGGGGTGGAAAAATGGACTCCCACTTGCCTTCTGCTCACACCTGGTCAACGTGTCTTTCACTTGAGGCCCAAAGAGAAAGGAGCCATCAAAGGGAGTATTGGTGAAGGACGCTCAAAAGGGTTCCACAAACTGACACAGCCGCATCCACGCATGTCTCCTGAGAGCCACACCTGTCCCTGCAGCTCTGCTCTCTCCATCGGCTGCATAGGAAATCAGCCTCATGGAGGAGTTGACTACAGAATTAAGAGTCGCAAGCTGAGAAGCTACTTTGGCTGGTGCTCCCTCAGCTGTAGGATCCTGAAGGGCATCTCCAAGCTCTTTCAGGAGATCCCTTTGAAGATGTGTAAAATGGCATAGATAGTTCAGAGACCTCATTAAAAAAGTTGCTGAAGCAAACATTCGCTTTCCATATCTGTCCATCATCCGGGACTCTTTGTTTGGTGGATGAACAGATGAAGAGGTTTCTGCTAACTCTTTCTTGGTGGCTGCTGCTACCACGATGGCATCAACGGGCACACATTTGGAGAGGAATTGTTTGTCCTGGGGGGCTATAATAAATTTGTTTGGTCTCCTTGGAGTAGGTTCCATAGAATCTGGAGCTGACCAAGCCTTTCGAGCCACTACAGACATGAATGGATCGAAAGGAGGAGATACCCAGGAGGTGGAAGGTCGGGAACCAAATGTGTCCCGGTATACAGACTCGTCCTTGGTAAGAGCTAGGGAAGTCCAGTCCCTCCTCTGTCTAAGCATTTCAAGGATGTCCAAAAAGGAAACCTCTTCAGAGGGGGACCCTTCCGATTCATCCATGTCTATATCTGAAGTGACAGACTCAGGGGGTCTATATGCTTCCTCTTGCACTTCTTCCGGGGAGGCTCTTCTGAGTGATCAGGAGAGGCTTCGGAAGAAGAGGGATCATCCAATGGGGTGTCCTGGGGCATAGGTTCCCTACGCTTGGGGTCTGGAGGATTTGTAGAGGTTGGAACAGACACCACGGGGGGAGGTACCGATGGAGCTGGCAGTAGAGTTGTTTTGGGGGACAGCACACTCCGCATGACCTTGAAGGCGTCTCGACCTCTAGGCAGAGAAAGCTCCAGCTCAGAAGAAACAGGAGTTCTTCTCCGCGTCGAGGGTGACTGCTCCGAGGCCAATGTTGGAGTCGAGCTCACCTGCGTCGAAGCTCCAAGGGGAAGAACGGGGTCGGACAAGGGTCAGATGCCACTTCCCACCTCGGAGCCGAGAGCGCCGCAGCGCCCAGATCCCTCAATAGAAGGTACAATTGAGGTAATTGAAACAGACGTCGGAACCGAAGGAGAGATGATGATCGGCGCCGACAGTTCTACTACCTGCGGATCCATGGTCTCCGGCTCAGAGCTAAATGTAGTCGGAGGAGGAACAGAAATAGAGGCGGTTGGAGCAGATACCTGTTGAGGTGGGCTGGACAGAATTTTTGCCATTGCCTGTGACTTAAGCAATCTAATTACCACTCTCTCCACATCATGGTCAGATAAATCTAGAGGATCGAGAGGAGTGGGAAGAATGATGGCTACGTTCACTCTGTAAACAAGGGTGACAGAGGTGCTGAGTGGATGGACTCCAAGGACGGAGACCTCAGTCTCTTATGGCTCAGAAATAGTAGATGGAGCCAACGGAGGAGTTGCCTTGTCGGTGCCAGCTGGCACCGACATACTTGGTTGGTCAAGTAAAGGAGTCGGCTCCGAAGGTGGAGCCAACGGCTTGACAGACTTAGGGGATTTCGCTGGCTGAGTACTTTTAGCCTGAGAATCCTGAGGCTTCAATAATCCCTGAAGGATTAGTTTGTTTTTGGGCTCCTGCAGGACCCTTGGACTAAAAGCGTGACATATAGAACAGGAGTCCTGCAGGTGAACAGCACCCAAACAATATATATACACAACTAGTGTGCCCATCTGTCAGAGACATTTTCTGACAGCACGAGTCACACTTTTTGATGCCAGATACCTTGGTATCTTTAGAAATTTTTACTAACAACAACTACAACAACAATAAGAAAAAAGCTATACTACAACTAAGGAACAAATAGTCTTTAGAGCCTCTAATTTAAACGGCTGTCCGAAGGGGGGGGGGGGGACTCTCTAATTTAAATGAGTTCAGGAAACAGAAGGCTTGTGAGTTATGGAGCGACGGCCAACAAAGCTAAAACACACAAGAAGCGATAAGGGATAAAGTAATCTATAGACAAAAAACTTGACAATTTTTTTTAAGAATAAACAAATATAATAATAGAAAAATCTATACTAACAAATTAAGAGTTTAACAATCATGCAATAAGAAAAGTTACAATTGCTGCCAACATTAGGAAACTGCTACATTGATAGCAAACAGCAGGTACACAGTGGAAACAAAATGTTTTGCTCAAAGCATTCACATCTATATAACATGTGTACAATACAATTTATAGAATACATAAGGCAGTTTTTACAGAAGTTATTGTCAAGCAGACTAAGGGAAATCTATCCTGGCGAGTCGCAGGAACACAGCCAGGTGTGACTTGAGGACCTTTTCAAATTGCACGATAGAGCTGTTAGATGTTATTTGGGTTAGCAGCTTAGTCCATATTTTAGGAATGCAGTTAGAAAAGACAGATTTCACAGCTAAGGTGTTGGGTTTGGTGGAGTCTAGAAGGTGCATGTTACTAGAGCGAAGACATCATGAAGTAGTATATCAGTGTATAGTACTTTGCAGAGCAGGGATTTTATCAGCAAACTTTGGTATTTTATTATAGCAGGATTCCAGTTTAATTAATTTGGTTTTGCAGAGATTAGTTAGTATTGTGGAGGCGTAAAGAAGAGATGTTAAGTGGTATGTGTGGACTATAGTAGCATTTGTATTACTTGCAAGAAATTGCTTGTTCTTATTTAGGAGGCCTAATTTGTTGTGGACCTTCTTGATGGTTTGGGCTATGTGAATGTCAGATTTCGAGTTAATGTCAATTTCCACTCCAAGCAATTTGTTGTGGGTTACTGGTGTAATCATAGTTTGACGTTTGGACACAACAGTAAAAGTCTGAGAAGATGAGGGGGATGTATTTGGGCCAACAAGGAGCAGCTTAATTTTGTTGGGATTCAGAATGAGTTGGGAGTTAGTGAGCCATGTTTCAACAGATAAAGGAATCTTGGGTTATGGTACTGAGGTCTTGCAGAGTTGGGACTGAACATATTAGGGTAGAGTCGTCTGCGTATTGTACTACAGAAGCATGTAGTGTGGAGGTGCTGAGCTGGTTGGTGAATACAGAGAATAGTAGGGGTCCAAGGATGAAGCCTTGTGGAACCTCTAAGGTAACTGGAAGCAGTGGAGAAAGGTGGTGTTGCCACTGGACAGCCTGCAGTCATCCTGAAAGGTAGCTTTGGATTCATATGATAGAGGAGTTGCTAAGGTTTAGGGTGGAGAGAATGTTGATGAGTTTATTGTGATCTACCATGTCAAAGGCTTTGGATAGGTCCAAAAATATAGTAGATGTATATTGTCCACTGTTTCTGTGGTGGTTAACTGTATTGGTAGAGGACATTAGTGTGGTGGTGGTGCTGTGAAACAGATGAAAACCATGTTGGGTGTGTGATAGTAGTCTGTGCCTGAGAAGGTAGTTCATTAGTTGGGTGTGCACTAGTTGGGGGAACAGGATGGCAATTGGGTGATAATTTGTAAGTTTAGTGGAGTTACCACCCTTGTGTAGTGATAGAATATGGGAGGTTTTCCAAACAACAGGTACCTGACCTTTAGATATTGATCTGTTTGAGGAGTATAGCTACTGGATAGGCTATTGCTTTTGCTGAAATTTGTAGAAAGTCAGCTGGGAAGTTATCTGCAGCTAGGGTGTTGGTTTAAGTTTTGAAGTAGTTTTTTTATGGATTTGGTAGACACTGGGTGTAAGCTAAAGTGGGAGTGGTCATTCTAGGAGTTGGTGCTGTGCTGGGGTGCAAAAGTCGTAGATATGCTGTTGATTCCTTGATAGTTTGCTACAGCTTGAATAGTTTCTGTAAAGTATTTATTGAATTGGGTTGCAATATTGTCAGAATATTAGTTAGTGTTGGATTGGGGGTTGCTGATTTACCAGGATGAAGTATGTTATTAACTCTGGCCCAGAATTATTGAGGGTGCTTTGAGTGTTTGTTCTGGATCTTCTTGATGGAAGGAAATATGGCTGCTGTAGCAGGGGGAAAGCCCTTGATATCAGCCCTAAAAATCTGCAAATTTCACATAGGACATTGCTTTTTCCTTTACTGAAATACAAGAACTGTAATAACTAACAAAGTTTGAAATTTTTAGGTAGCTCTATATATTTCAGTGGAAAATAGATAGGAAAAAAAATTGTGACTGGATAGAAGTGGTAGTGGGGGATTTTAACTTTCCTACTATGGAAAAAGTATTTAGACGGACACTAACTTATGTAGGCCTCCAAAGACAAAACAGAGGAAAGGAAAAAATGTAAAGATCATGCTCTATAGAAATAATCAAAAATATCAAAGGTGAAGGGGCTTACCCAATGCAAAAAATGTTTAGTTTTGTGCTGTCACAGCTGTGTGTAAATGGAGCAGCTCAAGTATATGCATCACAAAAATGTGTACTCAACTTGTCATTTATAAGATCTTACAATCATAACACTGTAATAAGAAGTTATGTGTAATAAATTTATGTAGTGAGCCCTTACATGGATTAAGTTATTCAGCTAATGTAACAATGTGTGGGGATCCAGTGGATAAACTGGAGACTGCTGTTAGTGATATGAAAGTCTGCTCTATCCTACCAGCTTTTTATCCCAGTGACCCTCGGCAAGGTAGTTAGCATATAGAAAATACATTAATGTATGGATGGATGAAATAACTGATGGACCAAAGGCAGAAAAGAAGTTCATATGTGTATACTAGGCCAACGACCACAGGGTTTTTTTTTTTTTTTTTGTTTTTTTAAGTCCAGCCATGCATCAGGAAATGTATCTGACAAGTTTTAGTACCCTAAGTTTATATGTAGGCTAGGGCTTGGGTGGTCAAGCACTTGCAGGCTGCCTATATCCATTAGAGACATAGATGCCAGACCAAGGGTGACTTTCCAATTTCCAATCCACTGGTCCAAGTTATGCTTAAAATGGGTTGGGAATAACTCTGCTTCACATGGAAGCTTGTTCAAGAGAACAAGTAGTCTCTGAGATGCATACCGGTCTCTCCAATATGTCCTGCAGATATGCAGAAAGTCCACCAGACCAGGTTCCAAAAGGTCTATATTAGAAAATCTATGTTTCAAAAGAGAGAGCGCTCCTACATCAACACCAAATATGCGAAACCACAGAATGTCAAACAGCCGGAGCAGCGATTTTTTTTATTTTTGCACACTCTGTTTTATACTCTAAATCAGCCGCACAGTGAATACTAAGAGTTCAGATCACAACTGTTTTATTTCTTTTGTTAGCTTAGTCAGGGTGAGCAAGCAGCATGTCTGCCAGCTGGCGGAGATGTGCCAGGCTAGAGGACTGGTGCATGGAAACCTGACTAAGGCAGACCTAACTGCAGCCTTGGTTATAGCTGCATCAGAAAACAGCAACCAGGAGGGCAATCAGACTGGCAGTGGAGATATAATACCTCAGAGAATGGACAGCTCAACCTTTCTGCAGAGGACTTAAAAAAAATCCATCTAGAGCTAAAGAGACTTGAGTTAGAGGCCAGGCATTTGGAGATAAAAGCCGAGGAAAAAGTGGCAGAAAAGGCATGAGAGGGAAATGATGACTCTTCACCAGAGTCATGGAGAGTAACTGGACCCCAAAAGCACAAAAGGTGAGTAAATTTCTTCCGCAGTTTAAAGAGGGGGATAATATTGATAGTTTCATTCATATGTTTGAGAGGGTATGCAAACAGTATAGTGTTGACCAAAGGCTCTGGGTACAGTTCCTGACCCCCTTACTCCATGGTAAAGCTGTAATTGTTTTGTCAAAAATGTCTGACGTTGCATGTTTTGATTATACTGCTGTTAAAAATCACTTGTTAGAATTGTTTAAGCTAACACCTGAAACATATAGAAAAACATTTTGTGAGCATAGACTCAATGCAGATGAAAGTGTGTGTGAATATGTTGCTGAACTGAGCACTTATTTCCATAGGTGGGGTGAGTGGATGTCAGGTCACCACTTTTGAAGGGCTGGCAGACCTTTTGGTGAGGGAACAAGCCCTTAGCACTTTGCCTGAGGACATGAGGATCTGGTTAGCTGATAGACAATGTGCTACTTCAGATGAGTTGAGGAAGAAGGTGTGCTACTTCAGATGAGTTGGGGAAGAAGGTGTGCTACTTCAGATGAGTTGGGGAAGAAGGGAGACCTATACCTAGCAAGCAGGCCAGCCCTGCACAGGAAGGGGATCCCCCCCCCCCAAGTACTGCTCATGGATCTAAAGGAACCCACGGTGGGCAGCACAGACTGCCCCAACATAATCTGCCAGTAGCAGGGGAAGCCACTAGTCCAAGTACACATCCAGGAGCTAGGGTTAAATGTTCTGAATGCAACCAGTGGGGCCATGTGGCATACAGGTGTCCATAGAGGCAAGGTGAGGAACAAAAGAAGGGGGAGCCAGTAAGTGGGAAAGACAAAATGCCAATAGTAGGTTGTCTCGGGACAACAAGGGTACCAAACTACCACCAGAGGTTATATCCTATTGTAGTGAATGGCAAAGAAGCCATTGCCAAGAGAGAGAGAACCTATGATATAACCACTGTAAAGCCTGCAATGGTTACAGAGGAGCACTACTTGCCTGGGCAGTCTACTCCAGTCAGGGCTTTAGGAGGGATCCCATTCCAAATTCCTTTGGCTAGGGTTCACCTTGACTGGGAGGGTGGAAAAGGAAGCCAGCAAGTAAGTGTGTTTGAGGATATACCTGCAGATGTCCTGATAGGGAATGATTTTTATAGTGCAGTACCCTGTGCTTGTACAGTTACAAGCAGTCAGACTTGGAGACAAGCAGGTAAGTCTTGTAGCCTGGGGGAGACCCAGACAGACTGCATACTTGCAGCCAGGACTGGTGAGGTGGTTACCTCAGGGAGGAAGCTACCCTTTAACAGTGAGACTGAAGGTGAGCCACAGCTGCTAGGGGGTACTGATGGTCCCTTGGACAGAGTGACTGCAAAGGTAGAGGTGAGTAGTTGTACCCAGGCTGACAGTGAGGCACCACTGTCAGAGGATGCCAGACTTCCTGTGGAAGGGGAACTGGAAAGGGTTACAAGGAGAGAGTTGAGACAGGCTCAGCTCTCAGAGCCTACATTGCAAGGCCTGAGGCCGGTAACTAGGGAGGCACCTGATTCTCAAGGAAAGGGGGAATCTGTATACTGGGACAAAAGGTTACTATACAGAGAGTGGACCCCTGAGGGAGGGCTAGAAGGTGAGAGAATACATTAGTTGGTAGTGCCTAGAGCCTACCATCTGGAGCTTCTAGCCATAGTCCATGATATTCCCTTTGCAGGTCATATGGGCATAAAATGTACAAAGAGGCGTATTATGCAGAACTTCTATTGGCCTGGAATTTCCAGAGATGTAACAGGGTACTGCAGGACCTGTGAACAGTGCCAAAAGGTAGGCAAGGCAGGAGACAAGTTGAGAGCTCCTTTGATGCCTTTGCCTGTGATTGAGGAGCCATTTCAGAGGGTAGCTATGGATATTGTGGGTCCTCCGAGTACCCCAAGTTCCACAGTGGAAAAAGTATATCCTAGTCATAGTAGATTATGCTACACGATACCCTGAGGCAGTGACTGTCCTCCACTGAGGCAGAGAAGGTGGCAAATGCTTTGTTAGAGATTTTCAGCAGGGTAGGTTTCCCACAAGAAATATTGACTGATAGAAGTGCCAATTTCATGTCAGACCTACTGGCTTGTCTGTGGAAGTCCTGTGGGGTGAAGCACATGAAGACCACCCCCTACCATCCCCAGACTAATGGTCTTGTTGAGAGGTTAAACTCTACAATCAAGTCCATGCTATGGGCATTTGCAGATCAGTTTAAGAGGGAGTGGGACAAATATTTGCCCCATCTGATTGCTGACAGAGAGGTTCCCCAGGAATCCATAGGTTTTTCACCCTTTGAGTTGCTGTATGGGCATAGGGTGAGGGGACCTCTAGATTTAATTAGAGATGAGTGGGAAGGTGAGTGCGAGTCTCATAAGGAGTCTGTTGTGGCATACATCCTGAACCTCAGGACAAGGCTCAGGGAACTCATGGGCTTGGCCCAGGAGAACCTGGCAGAAGCCCAACAACAGAAAAAGGTGCGTTATGACAGGAATGCTTGAGCTAGAGAGTATGCTGTGGGGCAACAGGTAATGGTTCTCATTCCTGTCAGACACAACAAGCTGCAAGCAGCTTGGGAGGGACCCTACAAGGTGGTAAGAAAGGTAAGTGATGTTAACTACATGGTGGAACTGCTAGGCAGAAGGAGGAGGCACAAATTGTACCATGTTAACATGATGAAACCTTACCATGTTAGGGATGCCCTTGTGCTGAGCATTTGCAGTGGATTGCACGAGAGTCTGAGGGAGATCTGGTGACTGATCTCAGTGAGGCTCGGGCTGACACCTCAGTGGAAGGGGTAGCAATGTCCCAGCAGCTATCTCCTACCCAGGTTCGAGAAATCCAAGCAGTGTTGCAGGAATTTGGGGACATGTTCACTGGGAAAGCAGGGTGCACCCACCTGGGGCAGCACCAGGTGGATACAGGACCACAAAGGCCCATTAGGCAGGCATAGAGTGCCTGACAGTGTCAAACAGACTCTGAGGGAAGAGGTACAGGAGATGTTGGAACTAGGGGTGATTCAAGAGTCCAACAGTCCCTGGGCCACCCCAGTGGTTCTGGTGCCAAAGAAGGATGGCAGCACCAGGTTGTGTGTGGACTACAGGAAATTAAATAGTCACACAGAGGCAGATGTTTACCCCATGCCTAGGACAGATGAGGCACTAGAGCAGCTGGGTGGGGCTAAGTATCTTACAACCACTGATCTTAATCAAGGGTTACGGGCAGGTGCCCTTGACTCCCAGTGCTATAGAAAAGTTTGCCTTTGACTCCTTTTGGCTTGTATGAGTTCACAAAGATGCCCTTTGGGATGAAGAATGGCCCGTCAACTTTCCAGAGGCTGGTAGAAAATATCCTGGCAGGCGGGTTTGCCCTTGCTTACCTAGATGATATTGCCATCTACAGCCATTCCTGGCCAGAGCACCTTCAGCATGTCTGGGAGGTGGTGGGCAGAGTACAGAGGGCAGGGTTGACCATTAAGCCGAGCAAATGTCAGGTGGGTATGGCAGAGGTCTCCTACCTAGGATATATAGTGGAGAGTGGTAATATAAGGCCAGAACCTGCCAAAGTGGAAGCCATTCAGGCATGGCCTGCACCTGTTACTAAAAAGCAGGTGAGAGCATTTTTAGGGACAACAGGGTACTACAGAAAGTTCATCCCCAGTTATAGCACCATACCTGCTCCCCTCACAGACCTGATAAGGAAGTACAGGCCAGATAAGGTAGTGTGGACCCCAGCATGTGAGCAGGCATTCCAGAAGTTTAAAGAAGCTTTGGGAGGACCCCCTGTATTAGCCAGTCCAGATTCCAGCAAATAATTTGTTGTGCAGATGGATGCTTTGAACCATGGGGTGGGAGCTGTACTTAGCCATATTTCTTCAGAGGGAGAAGAGCACCCAGTGGTTTATCTCAGTCATAGGCTCCAACCCAGGGAGGAATGTTATACAGCTGTAGAAAAGGAATGTCTAACCATAGAGTGGGCACTGCAGAAACTTCAGCCTTATCTGTATGGAAGGAAATTCACTGTTATGACAGATCACAACACCCCTAACATGGTTAAACAGAGCCAGCCAGAAAAATGCCAAGTTGCTAAGATGGAGCCTGGGGTTGCAAGCATATGACATGTCTGTGCAGCACCGCAGTGGGATTAGCAATGCCAATGCAGATGGGCTCTTAAGACAGGCAATGGGGTAAGGTATACTCAGACAGACCTCACTCCCTCAAGCAGCGTTTCAAGGGTCACTTGAAAAACTAGCTTGAGTTCTCCGGGGGGGGGGGGGGGGGGGGGGATCGGTGAAGGCTGCCAGCATAGTCAGATAGAATTTTGGAGATAATTCTGTCATCTGTAAATATTAATTTAAACGACAGGCTTGTGTCTTAAATGGCAAAAATAGTGTTGCATGTGGAACTGGAAAAAATGTAACAGTGCACTCTACCGACCAAGTAAAGCATGTTGTGACCCTTTGATGTTAAAACTCAAAACCAGTAAGTCTAGAGTGAGGCATCCTGACTATTGTTTTAAGGCCAGAGTTAATGGCCAGAATTTGCATGCATAAATGTCCTTTATTGCTCTGGTTTCTGCCCAGAGGTGAAGAATGTAAATGTAGTTTCAGTTAGCCTGGGAACCCAAGGAAGTGTGAAGAACGATGTAATGTGAACCAGGAATATGATTTTAAAAACAGACAGAATCAGAGAGCATGAAGCATTTTTGTCTCGACCATCCAACTCATCAGCACTGTCTTGCTCTATATGCAAGTTTATCTTAGACTTGTGTTTTCTCTTAGAAATAGCTAGAAACTAAAGATTAGACTCAGTGTTTTTCTGTGATGTTAGAACTGTACTGCTGAATTATCTTAAGTATTTTTCTGTGATCTCTGAACTCTTGACTAGCACTGTGTAGTAAAAAGTATTGTCTTGTGTTTTGACTATTTGTTATTAAATATTTTAAACCCTTTCAACTGTGGCTGTTTTTGTAGAGATAATTTAAGCTCTTTAGAATACTTGCATGCCTTTGGTAAAATTGTACAAAGCCACTCCAATAGCTTTAGCCTTGGGCTATACTACCAATTAGATAATAATATTGCACAGTAATAATTGGACACCCTTTTAAGGGCCTTTGAGTAGCTGATAAATATTAGTGGGTGGTGGCAGCTGGTACTACCATATAGTCTGGGAAAAAGGGGCACAGCTGGAGAACCTGTGCCAGCCTTCTCCAAGAGTGCCTGTATGGTTGTATAAACTCTTCTCAAGGTGTGTGTGTGTGTCAGCTACTTGGGCAGGGACATGAAGCACTGGTTGGACAGAGAGGGTGCTGGAGGTTTTAGCTTCCCACTAGGCTGAGATCAGGACCCTATTAGCTGTGCCAGTGGGGAGTCTTATTGGGGTCCTGGAGAGCAAGGGAGCGACCAGCCCAAGAGTGACTGTGATCTCTGTGTGCTCTTAAGGGAAATTGCACTTTACTATGTGTATTGTTATCCTTTCCTCATATACAAGATGCCCCACACTGGTGTTAGTGGTGAGGATTGAGGCTCCTTGACTGCTGGGACAGGGCCCGGGCATCACACTACTTCCATGTGACTTATTAAAAAAAAAGTAAAATAAAAAATTACATAACAGAGCACGTGTTGTTTCAGAAGAACTGTGCATTGTATAAGCAGTGAGAATGACCTACAGGGTGTTTGCTGGGGTGTGTGTTATTAGGGAGAATTAATACATGGCCTAGAATACCAACCTTTGAATATCCTTATTTCCCTAATAATGCTCACCCACTTACAGAATGGTCTACCATGTTTAGCTATTTTGTATTTCCCTTTTTATTACTATAGAATTTGCTTTATAGTTCCGATATAAAATAGTTCCTCTGCCTAATGTTTCAAACTTGTTGTAGTGTACGCAAGTGCTGTTTGAAGAAGTATTTTACATTCAAAAAGTACACTTGTGTAATTAAACTTAGCAGAACACCATGTAGAATGTTCACTGCTACTGTAGCCTTAGCTATATGGGATATATGCTGCATAGGATACAACAGCCAACCAGCTACCTTCCAAATCCCAAACCATTGGCAGCTCAAGCAGAGATGAAGTCACTCAACAATTTGAACAATAAACCCTTTCACAGCATTCTTGCCAATAGAAACAGGGAGGCAAGTGGCCAGAAAGAAGTCAATGCCAAGTAAATAAAAATCAAAGTTCTCACCCAAACAACCAAAAGTATAAAAAAAAAATAAAGGGTATCATGGGAGGGAGTGGATACTGCAACAGTGATCACTCGAACAACTATTGTTATGGAAATGATGAGATGTAAAATGTCAGTAGCGTGAAAGTGTGCAGATATGCTATATCCTAGGGTACCATGCCTAGTCTTCTCAGATAGTACTATCGGGTTCCTCCCCATTTGCTTATATACCACATTACTGTGGTGTTATCTGTAATCACTTATAACAGTCCAGGAACCACAAATGACAGAGTTAAGAGCATGTATTACAGTCAACTCTTTTAAATTTAAGCATTTTGATCTATCATTGTTCCAAAGACCCTGTACCCTTACTCCCACAGACACTGCTCACCAGGGAAAGTCTGAGGCATGTGTAGTTACAAACTGTAATGGAGCTTGAAGAAAAAAATGTGAGACCTGTCTTCAGATAAAACTGGTCTCTTCACCAAAGTAATTCCATTCTCATAAATCCCAAAATAGGAATCTGTAATGTCAAGGAATGCCAATTTTGGTACCATACAAATGTTAGGTACCGCTTACTCTAATCTAGAATCTGACTACAGGAATTGTGAGAGTCATGGATGCCATGAATACTAGTATCGTGAGAAACTCCCTTGCTGATGTTTTGGACTGAGCTGAAAAACTCAGGAATAGATCTAGATATAGATGTATATTTTTTTCTGGGGATAAAAAAGCTCTTTTAACTGAGGTTCAGGAGACACCCAAAAAAAGCAACCCCATGAAAAGGAATCAAGCAATACTTTTGTGCGTCTTACTGAAACCCCAGGCTGTGAAGGAGATCTCTCACCCAAGTTAAAGCTTCCTAACACATCCACAAGAATTCTGCAATGATAAACAAGTAATCTAAATAAGGAAAAATGTGAATACCTTGTAGCCTGTAACATGCTATCACTGGGGCTAGACACTTTGTGAATACCCTTGGAGCATTGGATAACCCAAAAGGTAATACAGAGAACTGAAAGTGTAATCCAGACACAGAAAACATTTTAAATCTGAAGCTAGAGGAATGTGATAAGCAGACTTTAATTCTAGAGTTGCTAAGAAACTTAAGGAAAATCAGAGGTAAAAGCTCATGAAAGGATAGCAGTCTGAACTTGGGCACTTTCACAAACTGGTTCAGGAAGGAAAGATCAAAGAGTGGTCTTCAGGAAACGTCTTTCATTGGTACCAGAAACATTCTTGAATAAAAACCTCTCCCTAGCAGATAAAGAGAGACAGCTTCTATCTCCCTCGAGTTAGCAGATGCTGAATGACAGAAGGGGAAAAAAGTGATTTGGTGGATGAGGATGATCCCTTGGGAAGGGGAGAGGGATTCCCACTGCCATTTGTATATCTCATGAATCAGTCTTGGAATCCATTTGTCTGAGCTTATTTGTTGCGAAAGAGACATTGAGAGCCAGATTTTGGGAAGGGGGTGGGGGCATTCTGAAGATATTCATTCATTCAGATTTGTTGGACTGTCCTGGTTTTGGGAAGGCTCCTCCATTCTTTTTGGAGACCCTTGTCATTGTTTTTTGAATGTCTGCTTTATAAAAAACTTGCTGCATCTGCTTGTTTTGTTTTTTATAAAAAAACTGCAGAGGCAGGTGTAAAATCTTTAACAGACTTGGAGATGGAAGGCTGAGAAAAATCTGAGTTACCCCCTGAATCAGATTCTCTCTAAGAGAGTTCAAAAGCAACCTCTCTAAAGGATATTTCAACATTTCAACTTTATCATTATCAGGTAGATTTTGTACATTTAATCATGCAAACCTTCTCATAACCGTTCCAGTAGCAGTTGCTTTGAAACAAGCATCAGCTGAATCATAAGCGCACTTTAAAAAGTATTAAGTCACTTGAGACAAAGAAGCAATAAGAGCATTCAAAGAAGATTTTTCCAGAGAAGGAGGAAACTGGCTATAATGTTTCTCAAATTCAGAAATGATACAAGCATAAACTTTCCCAGAAAAAAAAAATAAATGGCCAACACTAGATGCCAACAAGCTAAAAAACTAATAAGTAAACCCCAAAGAACAGCAAACGTGACAACTGTTAAATAGCTATGTCTATTAATAATTTGAAGTGCCTGTGTTTTCTTGAACAACTTTTAAATTATATTCTTCCTTATAACTAAATTTATGTCTGGTTCCAACAACTGGAGCCAAGTCACTATTACCAAGAATAATTTTCCAGTTAGCATTTGAGAGAGTAAGCTGGGACTTTATGAGCAGAGCAATGAAAGCGTTTGCATTCCTTATTATAAGGTTGATGAGGAGGATAATATGAGGAAATCGGAGGTGAAAATTAAAAGAAGGTTGAGTCCTCTCTGATCATCTCTGCTTAAACAGAGGAATCAGGCAGGGGGTGTTCTCTCTTCCATTTGTTATTTGCTTTATATTTAGAACTACTGGCAAAGAAAATAAGGGACTCGGAAATTCAAGGATATAATTGGTACGGTAGTCAAGAAAAGCTGTCTCTATTTGGAGATGACATTATTTTATACCTGTCCAAACCAGAAAGGGACATTACAGTGTTGTGGAACATACTGAGACAGTTTCAAATGACTGCGGGATACAAAAATTAATGAAGCTAAAAAAAAGGCAATAGTGGTAAATTATGTACCCACATACGAACTGGTTCAGCAATATCCATAATAACAATCTTATTGTAAGCTTCCCAGCCCTGTCAATCCTGTCTATTCCCTCCTTCTTCCTCTTGAGAGTTTACGTATTCCTCCCCTGAGCTGCGGCACTATCTTTAAATACTAAAAACCTCTGCCTGACTACACTCTGTTTCTGTCTGTTCCACAGGCACCCCTCAGTAGTGTGCACCCCTCAGTAGTGTGCAAAACTGTAAGTGCCATTTGTACTTATGATTGTTACTTACATATTGAATCAAAAAACCTGATGCAGAAAGGCACCATCTTTTGAATCCCCAGTAGTGTGCTCGCTTATACCATATTCCACTCTTTTTTAATTAGTACTCTACCGAGTCATAATTTACTGCAAGTCCCTTTCTAAAACCCCTGGCATAACTACATTATTTTCCTACTTCTTAGTGAACTGCAGCTCCTCATTGGTGCATAAATAATAAAAACAAAGGTAACATTCAAACCAAAACGATAGGCTGCCCTATTTCTGTAGTTGCTAACCTTCTCACTGGTTGTTCGCCCTTCGGGTTTACTCCGCTCCCCTACCCTGCCCCCAATTTCCACCTGCCCCCACTACCTGCACTTTTATACATCCCCTCCCCACCCAACACCTTTCCAATCACAATACACCTAAGCCAAACCCCACCCACATGTAAATCTACATCACCCCAAACATCCACCCCTCCTACAATGCTCTACATAACATCCCTCCCTATAACCCCATTTGCCCTACTAATCTCTCTTTTCTTACCTATCTCACACTTTTTCCCAACCCTAGTCATAACTCTCACACACTCCACTACATCTTACCATCAACCTCACTTCCCATCCTAATCATCCATCTCACATGAACTCTTTACCGCTAACCCAATCTATTTTTTTCAAACCAAAACTGCTACCAACCCAACCCCCCCTCTACTCCCCTCTTAAATGTGGTACCAGAAAATCACTACTCTCACACAACCCAAGTTACCCTTGCCCAACACACATTGCCTAACTCTTTTACTCCACCACATCTCTCGCTCATTGGCCGACAACATCCACCCAACCCTCGACCCATCTCTAACATCAATCTCATCAAACCCTCCACTCAACCCACAAACTCAAAGTCCATTCGGCTTACAACACAATGCACAAAGCCTAGAAAACAAAATCCCTAACCTCCATGCCCAGCTCTCTCATAACCACCCCAACATTACCGCCGTTTCTGAAACCTGGCTGAAAACCTATATAAAAGATAGCGAAATCCTAAACACCCTCCTCTCCCCTACCCAACACAGCTTCCTCCCTGGCCACAGTACCATGACTGTCCTCCTTTCCTTTCTTGAAACCATAAACCTCAAACAAGACTCAGGCAAGTTTGTATTCACACTATTCCTAGATCTGTCAAAGGCCTTTGACACCATCTCAAATGCACTACTTGTATCCCAACTCTCCACCCTACACCTCTCTCCCACCACCATTGCCTGGTTTTCCAGCTACTTGTCCAACCGCCGTCAAACTATCCAATGTAAAACTTCAACCTCCCCCTTCCTTCCCACATCCACAGGTGTCCCACAAGGTTCTGTTCTTGGTACTCTTCTCTTCAACCTATTCATTAACAACTATCACCAATCCATCCCAGACTCATCTATCATCCAATATGCAGATGACTCAGCAATCATCTGCTCAGCCTTCTCCCCTTCCAAGCTCCTAGCAAAAACCCAACTAGCCTTCTCCAAAACAAAAACCTGGATGCAGTCTAACCATCTGGCACTAAATGCAAATAAAACCAAACTAATGTTTTTTCCCCTATCAAAAACTCCACTGACAAATCCACATTCACCATACAGAGCCAAAACACCACCATCTTTGAAATCGTTCCCAACACCAAGCTTCTTGGCATCATTATTGATAAAGAACTAAAATTTGACACCCACATCCGCTCCGCAATCAAGAAAACCCACCAAAACGTAGGTCTCTTCTACAGGCACAACCACTTCCTAAGCCCATCTACCAGTCTCTTGCATCTACCTTCCTACTCTCCTCCCTTATGTATGGTGCCCCTCTTTTCACCAATCTCCGTCTTGGCCTTTGGTCCAAACTTGAATCCTGCTACCACAAGATCTCCAAACTTGCAACCAATTAAAAAAAAATTCATCCCACCACTGCCACTCCCTTCTCACCCTCAACTGGCTTGAGCTACCTTCTCACCCTCAACTGGCTTGAGCTACCTGACTACCTTGGTTACCTACAACTCATCATTGCCCACAGGCTCATCTTTAAACCTGCCAACTTCCCAGCTCTCGCTACTTCCTTAAAACCTTACATTCCCAACCGTTTACTCAGGTCCAAAAACTGAAATCTCCTTCAGGTCCACAAACCTGCACGACCTCCTGGCCATCTACTGCTGTCCCACTCCTTAGCTAAACAGTGTAACTCTCTCCTCACACACACCTACACAACCTACCTAACCATACAATTTCAAATCTCAGCTACTCTCTCATCTTTCTTCCAAATGGGAATACCTTTGCCACGCTCCAACTTAACCCCCCCATTCCACTTGCGCTACCTCTATTACTTCATCCCACCCAAAATCCCTCCCCTACCAAAAACTAAATTTCTCTCCAATATCTACTGTACTATACTCTCCAATCTCAGTTATACTATTATCTCTCCATGTATATTTTCCTAACCTACTAATGGCTAGTAGCTATATATTTTGAAATGTTAAACCTACAATTGAGTTTATAACAAACATATTCACTTTATGTAAATATTATAATTTCTGTATTAAATTATGTCTTTTCATTTTTGTAACATTGTGACAAGCCAGTTGCAAATATCATGGAGCTTATCTGTAAATGTTTAATTAGCTGTATGAACCATGTCCTTTTGTAACTTGTGAAATGTAACTTGCAATTATTGTGGAGCTTTTCTCCATGGGCCTCCACTGAAAATGGGCTCTTCTTGGCCCAGTGGGACTTCCCCTGTCATCAAACTTCAATAAAAAATATTCATACTTATGAGGATATGATAAAATGAAGTATTTAGGAGTATGGATTAAAATGATTTGGGTGTGGCATCTAGGGATCTGTGGGAAGAGACTAAATAAAATATAATACAAAAACTGACAATGGAAGCTCTGTTACATGGATATCGATAGTAAAGTAGAAGCAGTTAACATGTTTTTAACCCCTTTAGTCTTCTACACAGGTCAGGCATATTTTTATCAACCACAGAATTTGTTGATAGCAATTAATAAACAGCTGAAGGATTTTATATTGAAAGGGAAGACAGCAAGTGTCAAGTGGGATAAGCTTATTCTTCAAATAGAACAGGGCAGATTGGGATTACCCAATTTGAAGGGGTATTTCAGAACAGCAAAGTTAAGGCTCCTATATACAGCACAAGCAGAACAATTCAAGGTGGAAAGAGATGATGAAATGGGGAAGCTCAAGAAACAAGGACAGACTGGCATTTTGGATGCAGACCTTTAATTAGAACAACAATAACCATACAGAATATTATATTCATAAAGTACTAGAAAGTATTCTAAAAACTAAGCCAACACGGGAGTGGGGAAACGAGATTCTGCTGATAGGGATGACTGGCAGATTGGGATTACCCAATTTGAAGGGGTATTTCAGAACAGCAAAGTTAAGGCTCCTATATACAGCACAAGCAGAAAACAATTCAAGGTGGAAAGAGATGATGAAATGGGGAAGCTCAAGAAACAAGGACAGACTGGCATTTTGGATGTAGACCTTTAATTAGAACAACAATAACCATACAGAATATTATATTCATAAAGTACTAGAAAGTATTCTAAGAACTAAGCCAACACGGGAGTGGGGAAAAGAGATTCTGCTGATAGGGATGACTGCAATTAGGGATACAGACAACCGGCATGAGGGGGCTGGAATTTATTGGAGAAAACTAGGAAAGAAACCAAGGTATTGAAAGCAAATAACTAGAGAGGGAAAGGTAACAAAATGGGAAGATGACAAGGATTTATTTGTACTGTTTAGAGGTTGCCTTCCCTATCAAGGATTGATAGTATAGGCAAGGAGAGAGAAATATGGGGTCCTAAATAAAACACCGGCACTGGTAGAGTTTTTAGTAGCATCTACAACAGAATTTGCCATTAAGAAAGGAATAATTAGTAGAGCATATAAAACACTGCATGATAACTATAAAAGTCAGAGGAGGTTTAAAAGAATTGGCAAGACAGATTGGATAAGAAATTCACAAAGAAACAATGGGGGGATAGGTATGTGTCCCAAATATGCAACAAAGTCTAGAAAATGTAGGATCTTTGCTTGGAAGTGTTTACATAAGTATTTTTATACCCCAAGTAGATTCCAAAGAATTTTTCCTCCGGTAGACAGCAAATGTTGGAGGAGTGATGGGAAGAAAGAGGTTAACTGGGAACATATGTTTTGGGAGTGTGATGCAGGCAGACTTTAAAAGATTCCTTGTAGAATGCTCTATCGGAGATGCTGGGTGAGCAAACTGGTGTAACTAAGGAAATCATTTTTTGAGTTAGGATACAGAATCGGACTTGCCTAGACACAGTAAGGCCTTGCTGAGTCCAATTATGATGGCTGCAGAAAAATCAGCTACTTGAAAATGGAACTCAAAGTCTAAAGCAACTTTGCTAGAAGTAATGAAAATAGTAACAGAAATAAAACTGGAATTGGGATATTCAGAAAAGGTAGGAGCAAATTACACAGGAATAAATGGGAAGTATGAGATCAATATATGCAGAGGAGGAACGAGGTTTAAAAGAAGGCAGGAACTAAATGAGCTAATGACAATGACTGGATATATTACAAGTGATGTATAATGTTTGCAGCTACAGTTGTGTCAGCATGGTTTGTAATATACAATGACTGCAACTGAGATTGTGTCAGTATGGTTTATTTTCATTTATATACATGTAAATTGCCCATGGCATACATAATAACTTAATAAAGATGTTTCTTTTTTAATTAAATTTTAGTATTATAAGAATCTAGAAAGATTGGGACAAAAATGCTGATTTTCACTTTAGATGTATTATCTTATATATTTGTATAGTACAAAAAGTGGGGATCTGGCTATCAAACTATTTAAGAAGGTTTACTGTCTTTCATTTCTATGTAAACCTCATCTGTACACTTACTGAATTAATGTTAAACAACTTTGCCTTTAATGGAAAATATTTCAGACAAAAATGGGGTGTTGCTATGGGAACCAAGATGGCACCATCATTTGCTAATCTAGTAATGAGTTGGTGGGAAACAGAAGTATAAAGTTCCCACAAATTTTTCAATAAGATAGCCTTTTAGAAATGATACATTAATGATTTTTTTTTTGTTTTTACATGGGAGGGTAGTACGGAAGAGCTTGATATTTTCTTTCTGGATTTGAATGATAGTACAGACTTTCACTGAGAGTGAATTAGGAAGTATTGTCATATTTCTTGATGTTGAAATAGAGCTGGGCACATACAAAAGAGTTTTTAATAGTAGTATTTACAGAAAGCCATCTTTTATTAGTAACTATTTAAGCTATGATAGTCAAAAACAAGATATATGAAAGAAAATGTGTTGAAAAGACAATTTATTAGACCAAGTCATTTGACTAGTAATGATATAAAGTTTGAAAAATAATTTTTTTATTTAAAAATATCTTTACTGAAAGATGATATTTTGAGAATGTATTAGATAAAATTATTACGGAAGTTAAGTTTTAGAAATGCTAGGTTTTCTCCCATAATAAAAACAGGTCTTAAACACAGTAATTGTTTACATGATCCCATTAATATGAGGGTGTTTCCCCTCCCAATCTCTCTAGATTCTCAAATTAAAAAATGAAGGCAGTAATATCTGGAAAATTATTCTTGGTAATACAGAACTGACTTCAGTTACTGGAACTAGACCTAAAATTTAGTTATTAAAAAAATGTAATTTAAAACAGTTGTTTGAGAGAACACAGGCACCTCAAATTATTAATAGATGATAACAGTTGTCACATTTGCTGTTCATTTCGAATTGTTTCCAAAGTTAAAATGTTTTTATTTGCGGTTTACATCTTCCACAAGCATAAACGTTAGCATGTGAGCTTGACAGTTAGAATTCTGACAATAAGTATGGCTGAATTACATACTATTTTCTCAAATCTGTCAGAGGCTTTCCCATCCTTATCAGGTAAGGAGGGATTAACATTTACCAGATGTTTAGTAACTGCAAAGTCAGATCTAGGATTAGAAATGAAAAGTTTGTAAGACTGATGAACTATGATCTATCTGCTTTATTTGGGGCAGCAGGCTTCTGTCAGACTAGTCATAATCTGTAATAAAAACATGCGCCACTGCTGGAAGAACAGGAGAAACAGGAGTGGGTTCAGGAAATTTCAGCTGTAATAAATCATACATTTTTTCAAGGGCAGTGGAATATTATTTTCCTACTGAAACAACTGGTTCTTTCTGGAAATAGCTACAGAAAAAGAAAATTATTCTATGGGACAACCAGAAGAAATACTGCTTTAATAATCAAAATCTGTCACCGAGGAACAAAAGCAGAAGTTGTTACCTCAAAATCATTTTTCTGTTCAGTATACTGGGAATCTTCAGACAATGAAAAATTCCTCTCTCTCTTACCAGTAACACCAGACTTAGGATGAGTCAAGGACCTGAATTAAGCCCAATATATTACTGCTGTCTAAAGTAACAGACAGGGGATGATATAGGTTTAACTTTCTTCTTCTTTTTTAAAAAGGATTTCTGTAGCAGCAGAATTACTCATGTCAGGCATATCACCAATGGAGAGATGTACTCCAGTCTAGATAGGCAGAGAGGCATTCCCTGTTCCTTTTTCCAAGAGTGGTTCTTCTCTGCCCAACAAGGGCACTCCAACAGCTGCAAAGGATGTGTCTAACCCCCCCCCCCCCCATAGTGGCTAAAGGATCTACACAAGACCACGGTAGAAGGCATCTGAAGAAAAGAAAAGGGGACATAGTGCCATCCATCTGTAGCTGAGGCTAATTTGTAGTCTGATGAAGGGACTAAGTTTGTCTGAAACCTTTTTGTGGATGAAAGGAGGAATAACTGAGGAACTAGTAAATTGCTCCTTGGTAAAGTTGAAAATGAAGCCTGAAGTCAAGTTAAGAGTGTCAGCAATAGTTGGTAAGATAGGCAAGCAATAACAATTTAGTTTTTCCTTCCACAAAAACAATGTGTAAAGCACCTTCCACAAAAACAATGTGTAAAGTACTTTAAACACTTACTCTAGCCCCCAAAAGTATTTTAACAGGAGTCTTAAGTAGAAAAAGCAAAAAAAAAAAAAAAAACACACACACCTTAGTTTTAACAACTTTTTTTCTACGAAAGTAAAAAGTCGCACTTCAGTTAAAAAAAAAAAAAAAAAAAAAAAAAAAAAGGTGACAAAGTCATGTGACAGTCCAGTAAAAACTTTTCCTTGTTTAAATTACTTAATTTTATAGAAAAAAAGTTAAGTTTATGATAAAAATATTAATATGGAAGTTTTTCCCCAAAGGGAACTTATCTGCCCTGCAATAGAGAGACAATAGCTGACTGTCGATCCTGAAATCCTGCAATAGCAGCATTCCTCTGCAGCAGGAAACCTCTGAAGCACTTGGCACCCAAACTGTTGATTCTCTTCAGCTCTGTTCAAGCTGCCAGTGGTCTGGGTGTGTAGAAAGTGCCCTTAACATCTGGAAGCTGGCCTGCTCCTATATTCTATGCAGGATATAACCCATAAAGCTAAGGCTACTGCATCAGAGACCAAATGATGAATATTTTAAGTTATGTATGTACTTAATGTCCACACAGACAAACAGACACACACACACACTTATAAGCACACAAACAAGTGCCCAGCAGTTACAGTTACTTTGTTGACTATATATACCTCAAATATCTTACGCTGAATAAATTAATGAAAAAAATCGTACAAGGCATTGCAACGCCCCCTCATGCCTCTTAGATGTCCCTGATTTTTCAGCAGTTTTGCTCTGCCTTTGTAGAATTTTGATTTGCTAATCAATCACTGAAGATTACTTACAGTCAACCAAGCCAGACATTAGAGTTTAATACGTTCTACTGTTTAGAAAATGTGTGCTGATGGACTGTATTTTGCAGAAAGAAGCTGAAGTATTCACAATCTGTCTCTTGCTCGCTCTGTCTCTTACATGCACACATACACTTATACATGTGGGAAACAGTTCACAGATATTGTGATTAAGGATAGCTCACAGGTTATGAATCTAAGAAATGCATAATGGGAGACTGCATGTGAGTAGTGGTGCAGTGCATATCAGAGAGGAAGGGTTTAGTGTTGACGTCTTATTACTGTCCTAATGTGAATGAAGTGGATAAGTGGATGTGCTACAACAATTTGTGGAAAAGTTCAGGAACTGTGTAGAGGAGTGTGATATAGTGATTTGGGGAAGGAATTTTAATCTATTTTTAGTTCCAGACTGATGCATGTTATACAAGGAAGAGGACTTTATTGTTAGATGTCAGACAATATTGTGGAAAAATTAGATTTAGTGAATATTTGGACAGAGAAGTAGGGAAAGTCAATATAGTCTCATATCTAGAAAATGTGAACTATGCAAGCAGGCTAGAAAAAATATTTTTGGATATGTGTATCATGGGGGTGGAGGACAGAGTCAAGATTTTAGAAATTAGAGATTTGATGGTTGTTATTCATTTGGATTTGGGTGACAGTTTATAAAGAAGATGGTGCTGGAACCCTGGCAAATGGAGAGGTAATAGATGTGCAACATTTAACAGTTATGGGGGCATCAGTGGTGAAAGAGAAAGGAAGATTATGAGAGGTATACATGATGGGTCACAGTTAAGGCTGCAGGGCAGTGCTGTGTTACTGGTTACACAGGTAACCCAAGGATAAACTGCAAGGACATGATCAAAGGTAGGGAGAGGGTGTTAGAGATGTAGCAGGTTCAAGTAGTGGTAGAGGGAGAAGGATGGTAGCAGAGAGTTGCAAAAATTTGAGGAGTGAGGGAGGATCTGAAGTGCCTGGAGATTCAAACTGAGGTTAAACTGGATTGAAGCAGGGCTATGTGTGAGGAAAGAGGGATTACAAAATGAAAGTGTTTGTATGGAGGCTTAATGATCAGATAAAAAGATGTGGGTTAGCAGAATGAATGATGGACAAGAGAAGATCTCCCTAAAAATATATATTAGGAATGCATTCAGAATTTTGATGGAACCCTTTAAAGAAATAAGTGTAAAGATGGAGTTTTTAAGAGACTGGGAAGGTACTTGGTGGAGGAGGAAAAGAAGTGAGAAACAAGAATGCATAGGAAAAGGTAAGGTATTAAAGTATGGAGCCAGATTTCTTTTTCAGTAGATAATTACAGACTGGTAGGTTTTGAGTTGACTGTAGTTTTGTATGAGCTGTTGAATGAGATCATGGATGTCAGGATAATGCCAGAAGCAATGACAGAAGTGAAAGTTGAAGGCCTACCTAAGGGAATGGGAGATCTGAAGATCCTGATAATTTCAACTCAATTTCTTTTTGTAATGCAGATGCTAAGTTATATGTGAAGGTGACAGTGCAAGGATGGAAAGTTCTCAGGTAGGATTTACTAAGGGATAATCCTCAGTGGATCTCAAGTGTTGCATTTTTTTGCTTGGGCATCTAAGGTAGAAATCAGGGTGATGTGGAAAAGGTTGTGCTAAGCCTTGAGTAAGCTAAGAAGCTAATAGAAAATATTTTCTATTGCATATAGATAGCATTTTGGATTTTGTGTTACAGGTTTTGTTCGATGAGACAGAGATTTTACAACATGGACAAACATGTTTCTCAGTTAAGGGGTAGTTGTTATTACCAAAATTGTATTCTGTATTAATGTTTTAGTTGTGTGATAGCTTTATTAAAATAAATATAAATGGGGGGGGGGTACGTTTGATGCTTCTTGAGAATACAGGATGGTCCATTCAAATATAATTTAAAAATACTTTTTTCAATAAAACCATTAACATTTGTTCATCTGAGGAGTTGTTTTTTTACTGATTAGTCATTTTGAATATAAATTGTGCATTACAGAAGAAATATTCTGAGGGGCATCAAGTTGTTCAGTTAGAGTTAAGTCACCCTGATGTTCAGTGTTCTCCACCCACAAACAGCAAAAGTGTGTTGAGAATGAATGTGAATGATTTGTATTGCCTCCAGGCCACTGTTCACCTCAATCTTCAAAACGTGAGGGGAATGTCTGATGTTTACATAAAAAAGCTTGAAGTTGTTGCTATTAATAAGGTTGAATACCTGAAAAGACAAAAAAGGTGATACACCCATACAGGTAGCAAATAGTGATGATTCAAAAGAAGGCTAAAGGAACAGTTAAGAGACTTGATCAAATGAAATCTACTTTTACTGGCTTAAACGGTAAAGCAGAAAAGAGGAATTTAAGATTACACAATCTTTTTGAGGAAGAAGAAAAAACTGATTTGTTGGACTAAGTGAGAAGTAACCTCTTTAAAATATAATATTAATCATTAATATTACAGGACATGGATGACTAACAGTGGACTGGACTACTTTAGTAAAGGCACATTGAGTGGTGTGTCAATGAAATACTTGCCACGGATGAAAAAACAAAACAAAGTTAGGTATAGAAAGTCCATCCCAATATTTTTTTGAGATTTCAACTTGTTTATGAGAGAGAGAGAGAGAGAGAGAGAGCGCAAGTCTTGAGGAAGTGGAAACCCATTGCAAAAGGACAGAAAATCTGATATCATGAGAGAATGTAAAAGCAGACAGATTTAATATTAAATTTATTTTGGAATGGTAAAGTGCTGGTATTTCAAAGTCCTGATGAGGAGAATGACAAAATAAATGAGCTACCAGGGAGAGTGATGCAGTTAAAATGGAGAAAACAGGAAAGGTTATGACTGAATTGAGAGGCACTGATGATCCAGAAAAGAGGAAGATGAGTAAAGGTGTAAAGTTACATTCTAGTGCCTTTCTGCCTCCCTCTTTTGTGACTGCCCAATCCCCACTGAGACATCAAGCTAACATTTCTGAAAAAAGCTCCAATATTGGCATTATTTGACTGGATCCCTCTGTAACTAGTCTGCTTCTTTGAATTTTTTTCCAAATCTCCCATGTTTCCTGTCATGGTTTTATAAGGCTGCGTCTCTGGCCTCTCAGCCTCTTATGGTAATCTAAATTCCAAAGTCACTTCCTACACTCTTTCATTGCTATTGTCTGATGTTTAAGCTATTTTTTCCATAGATCCATCCTGGAAAGCAGATTTTCCCTATAGAATGGTCCATAAAACTCTACCCTGTAAATCGATAAATATAGAGCAAATACCTTGTGTGCTAACAAACTTAAAGCAGCTTAGTTGGGTGTTGAGTGTAATACTTTCAGAATTCAGTATTGTGCAAACATTAAAGTTAGTAGAATTTAGTAATGTTTACCATAATCCGCCCAAATAAAACACCGTTATTAGTCCGCACCAAGAAAACACCCTTAATTGCCTAGTTTACCAATTAAAGAACTGGACAGTATGGATATGTGATTTCCAAACTTTTCTACAGCTAGCTTGGTGGATATGGGCATCTTGAGACAATGTAGCAATTCTACCATGTTTACCAACAACCACTTAATCCTTAAAGAAACAGTCACTGCATGTGAGAGGTGTACTTAGACAATGATACTGGAGGCCAAACTCTCACATATAAGTGCATGAGGTTGTTGAAACTACACACACAACATCCACCTCACACAGTACACAGCCAGACCAATGTATACTGAGGCACTTAAAAGGAATCTTCCTAAAGAACAAGTATTGCCTAGTCTATCCGTTGTTAAAGCTATGCCTCAGCAAGCCTAAAGGGCTCTCAGAAAAAAGAACACCTAACAACACACATACAGTCACACTCAATGAAGTCCCAACACTAAGCAAGCAAGCATACTTACCAGGACTGGTTATCATAGAGGATTTCACTGTAGCACATACCGATTTGCCTCTAATCAGGCTGAACAAGGAGAATAATAATGGTGACTTGCTTATCGGGAGCCAAGATCTGCCAAATCATGCATGCACTGAAGTCATTACAGCTCAGTGACCAGTACGATTCCATCATTGTCCACATAGGTATAAATGGTCTGAGACTTGCCTCCCTAGACTATATGAAGAGACTCCCTAGACTATATGAAGAGAGAGACACTATGGAAGTCTCAAACTGCATGTTTCAGGCTGGTATGAGCCTAGCACTAAACAGTATATTTCCATCACTTAGGACGATGCCACAATATGAGAAAAGATGATTGATTTTAACAATTGGCTATCTTTCTAGTGTCATTCTAAGTGGATCCAATATTTGTCAGCTTGAGAAGACATGGTTAACAGATTACGTTGCTTTGCCAAAGATGGTATGCACCTGTCCCCTCTAGTGGATCCAATATTTGTCAGCTTGAGAAGACATGGTTAGCAGATTACGTTGGTTTGCCAAAGATGGTATGTATCTGTCCCCTCTAGGCTTTTGAATACTGGCTAAAACGTTACCCACTCCTATAGCTCCGTTTTTAGGCAATTAACAAACTGGCAACTATACAGACATAGCACAATCAACTCAAATGAACCTCAAGGTGTTACTGCTCAATGCCAGGAACCAAAATAAAAAAATAAACTGCCTTCAAGCCCTCCTCACACTTGAGAATATATTCATCTATGCAGTTACCAAGACATGGTTTAAAGTGGCAGAAAGTATCCCTGCAGTACAAGGTTTTAGTGCCATCCACACTTTTTGACCAGTAGCTACACAAACAAGGGCTAAAAGTGGAGGTGTCTTGGTATACATTAACAACAAGCATACCTCTAGGTGGGTCAAACTGTATGGTGCTCTGGAGTTCCTCTATGTACAGATCACCATAGAGAATATCTCATACTATATCATAGCCAGCTATAGGTCACGTTCCACATCCCAAGAAGCTCAAAATGCATTGGACTTACTGGAGACCCTTACTATCAACCTAACGTCCTACTCGTCGGAGATTTTAATTATCCCTCTATACACTAGGATTCCAATATGACCTCAAATTTTCAGGCACAGAGATAACCACTCAAATATAGGGTCTATATCATATATTCGAAATTCCAAAATATCGAACACCATAAGCGCGAACTTGGAATTTCGAAATATGATAACATCGAACACTCAAAATAGCGAATTTTTTCCCAGGGAAAAAATTTGCTGTTCCGAGAAAAACACACACAACACAAGCACACCAAAATAAATAAACCACACACATACACTTAACAAAACCCTATTTCTAACCCTACACTAAACCATACATACATTCCTACCTATCCACTTAGCTTAACCCGCACCCTAACCCTAAGGTCTGTAACTATCGCACCAGAGTGGAGGAAACAGCGAAGCCACGGAACGGCCCACCAAAATCTTCCCCTAAGCAAGAATTCAATGTTCCGGGGCTTCGCTATTTTCATCCTTCGATGTAGTTTGTTCGATATAACAACATCTGAAGTTTTGCAAATTCGATGTTATAATATAGACCCCAAATATAACCCATTCAACTACAATTAGGGAACATATACTGGCTGTACTTGCTAAAGGCAAGAACACAGCCTCAATCATCCCTGATAATATCCGCGTCCACCTTTTGAACAGTCAGAACCCTTGGAGACACTAACTAGTCTTAAAACAAGCTTAGTGCCATGAGTAAAGAGGACTGTTGAGGATCAACCCCCTTCAAAAGGGAGGACCTTCAACAGATCCTGTAAACTACAGACCCATTAGTCTGACTAGTCTTATTTGCAAAGCCATGAAAAGAATTAACAAGGACATTGGAGACCTCCAGACACCAGATCCATCCCAGTACTGGTTTGGTCAAGGGAAGGTCATTCTTTTACTGAACCTAGTGAACTTCTTTGAAAAGGTCACTAAGGAAATGGATGAGGGGAAAGCAGTGCATATACACCACTCGGGCATTGTCAACAAACTTAAAAAACTAGGCATAAACCCCTTTGTAATATGCCGGCTCATGGATGGGATGAAACAGGTAAGGATTGGTGAGGCCACCACCTTAAAGAGCCCAGTTACCATTGGAGTCGCTAAAGGCTCTATGCTGAGCCCACTCCTCTTTGGCATCCATTTCTCAGTGGTCAAAGCCAATGTCGAAGGCCTCTGGCTGACCAAGTTCACAGATGACTGAAAACTGGGAACAGTCACTGAATCCCCCCAAGATGAGAACACTCATCAAGAAGGTCCAACACAGATAAACACTTGCTGTCAAAGCCAGGCTTAAAAGTAAATGCCACAAAATGCATTGTAGCACCTTTTGGGAAGTCAGACAACGCAGGTAACTACATTATCAACACTCCTAAGTTGATTCAACAGTCAAGGATCTGAGAACTTATATAGATAGTAACTTAGCCTTTGATCAACACATGCCCTGAGCAGTAAGAAAATCCTTCTATGTTGCTCAACTTATAAGTAAGGGCATGGCATCCAGGTCCAGACCGGTCATTGTATCAATTTACTCAGCCCTCATCAGACCCATCAGAGAGTACACCACCTCCTTTGGTGTGTACCTGACCAGACGTATGCAGCAACTGAAATGACCACAAAGGTTCCTTACAAAAAGAATACAGGGTGTAAACAAAATGTCCTACACCAATCTCCTCAAAGCCCTATCTCTTTACTCTGTATCATACAGACTACTGAGAAGTCAACTTTGCCTGGCATACAAAGCATCCCTGGACTGTGTTACGATGAACCTTTTGCACATCCGCAAAACAAACGGCATCAGACCTAGTAGATCAAAAGACCTAAATTTTGCTTGTGACATAAATAGGACATGCTGGTGAGACAGATATGTGTCTCAGAATCCCCAGAGTACCTCTCTAACCCTATTTAAAGCTCAATTTGGACTAATGGATGGGTAATCGGAAATTCAACCCTGGTCTTTCTCCTATGCCTCTGATGGACAGAGGCAGTCAGTAACTCATGCCCTATATAAAGCTCAATTTGGACTAATGGATGGGTAATCAGAAATTCAACCCTGGTCTTTCTCCTATGCCTCTGATGGACAGAGGCAGTCAGTAACTCATGCCCTATATAATCAAATTTGTGGGTCACATTTGGGTTGCACTGCTAGCCTTATAAGGGCCCTACGAGGCATTAGCCTAGTACACACCTATAAACCTAGGAGGACGAGGAAAAAGATCATTCAAGGAGATGACATCCCTGTCTGCAACAGTGACACCTAGCAAAGATGGCAAGATAGATTTAAAGTGCAATAAATTGCAGGAGTGTGAACCTTACTCTGTTATGCAAGACCAGAAAGTAAAAGGCAGAAGTTGTCAGTATCCCAAACGGGGGGGGGTTCAAGTTTGATGAAATAATATTCTTTGTTGAATGTGATACACAGATAAAAGTTTTGTTTTCTATTTCTCCTTGTATATATGTCTTTTTATTCCCCAAAGGTACTATTGCACAAATTTGATACTAGGAAATTAAAGTGGGCTACAAGAGGTGGAAAATATTCTGTGGATGACGCTTCAAACTGGTCATTTGACTGCTGGTTGGCAGTATGGCATGGATAAGATAAAAAACACGGCATCATTTTTTTTCATGAAGAATAAATATGCACTGAAAATATTGTCTTATGCTGCTTATTTGTCTTACTCTACTGGAAAAAGGCACTAAATAAGTTTAAAGAAAGTTTAACTGAAGAACCAGTGGCTCCTATCTTTCTACTGTTGAGCAGCTGATGGGGTTGAAGGATACAGCAGGCTTGGCATGAATATTTATTATTTATTTAACATCTGTTTACTGGGAAAGTCTGACTTGGAATGAAGTCAATTTTCAGCAGAGGCCCGGGGAAAAACGCGCTAGACGCATGTCTTTGAAACATAATAATAATAATTACTAAATAATAATAATAAAAAATAATCATTAAATAATAAAACTTTGAATAGTAATAAATATGTGAACAGTCACAAAAAGTAACATGAGTAAGTGGCAACATTTTACAGGAAACTAAATGGATGGAATGAAAATTACTTTAGACTAGGTTGTGGGTCTGATGGACTGTTAGAGAAGTAATAATATATATAACAAATACAAAGAACGCAAAACTTTTGTAGGCAAGTACTAAGCTAGCTGCCCTTGCAGGCCATTTAACCTAATCAATTTCCCTTTTTGTCACTGAAATGCATCTTTTACTTGCCTTACAGTACTCTACACAGTGCCAGTACTTTACTTCAGTGATAGGTCTAGGGATAGACAGAGTATTTTCAATTTACACACCTATGAACCTATGCAATAATCTAGACCATTTGGTCATAGATTAGCTTACCCATCTCATGGTCAATAATTATATGTTATCCCTAATGAGAATAAATGGAATCATAGTACCTCTCAACTCCTTGCAGCAAGAAATCTGGACAAAGCCACAAATAATTCGGAGATAAAAAACACAAAATAGGGTAACTTTTTAAATATTGCTCTTACAAACTTAGAAAGTTAATAGAACAAGTTTTGCATTAGCATGAATTTTCTGAAGGATGTTAAGTCTGAAAATCAAATTTCTGCCATTACTTTTTGACTTCAGACCTCCGTGATCTGCTGGTTATTTGCCAGAAAACTACAATTTATGAGAAATTGACCAAAAAGATGAGTCAAAAATCTAGACATTCTGCAAAAATCTGGACAGGTGAGAGCTATCGTTACCGTAGATAATTTGAGGGAACTCATGCATGGGAATAAAGCATTTAGGAGCTGCCTGTCCATTAGTAGTACAGGGGACAGTCCTGTGATAAAACTTCTATTTCCCTTCCACAGATCTAAGTTGCACTTGAATATGGACAGAGATGAACTTTGCTTTACGTGGGTGGGGAGTCTTTTCCCCAGAAGCGGCATCTTCTGGGAGCTATACCTATCCCTCCAAACTGTTTTGTTGATGTTGTAGAGGTTTAGATTCCCTAGACTGAGTATTTCTGTTGTTGTCGTTTGCCTTTTGGCTTTTCCAGGTTAAGGGTCGCCACAGCAGAACTCCGGTCCGCTAATGATTGGCAGTAGATTTTTACAGTGCCAAGTTGTCAGCTCGATGCCCAACCTTCAACGAAGGCACGCCCATTCACGCATGCAGACTCCACACAGAAGGCACTCCCTGCACTCCAGCAGAGAATCGAACGGGAGAACCTCTTGCTGTGAGGCAACAATGCCACCACTGCACCACCGTGGATAATGCCATTAAACTTGTCGATGTGCAGTAAATTCATCAGTAATGAGAGGATGCCCTGTATGCCAGACACAGGTCACTTCTTAACAGTCTGCGGGATACAGAGTACAGTATTGGCAGAAACATACTGCTAACACAAAAACACACTGAGTGCTTTTGTCTTTAAAGACAGATTTCTTTAAAATATAATCTTAATCATGGATGTTAAAAGATACAGGTGACTAACAGTGAAAGAAGAGTGTTTAAAGAAGTGTTCAAGGAGAGTTTTGGTGGAGTATATTGCAAGCATCATTTTAGGGCAATACAACAGGAAGCATTTACCTGTTTTGCAGACTGAGTGTATCTGAGGAAGGTATGAATGAAGCATCAAGAATGGCAAGGTTATAAGTTAAGATAAATTGAGTGTATCTGAGAAAGGTATGAATGAAGCATCAAGAATGGCAAGGTTATAAGTTAAGATAAACAGCTGATTATGTGGAATAAATGTTAAAAGAAAGTGGACTGGAAGACCATATGAGTATACTTAATGAAGGAGATTGATACCCATTTTGTCTGGATGGGAAAATACAAGATGTATGTAAACAAGAGTTAATCATTGGCAACTGTTGAAGTTGATTAGCGCTTTCGTTTACTGGCAAATTGTAAACTTCTTCAGATAAAACAGCCAACATATTACATTCTTTAAATAGTGTAATACATTATGATGTCATAATTATATAATTCAATTATTCAATAAAACACTTAATTTTTAAAGAAAGGAATACACATATAGAACCAAATAACTAACTGTTAACTACATATTATTAAAAATGTATACCCTTTATAAAATATAATACATGTATCTGCATGAATACATATGTATAATACTACCAACTACCTGCAAAGTGCTTTTAATTTCAACAAACTTTTAATTGAAATCATTTCATTCAGCCCTGGTGGTGTATTTGCATCAAGCTTAAGCTGCCACAAAATTTCTCTCTCTTCCAGTTTTAGGCTAGATGGACCTCCCCTCTCGGTGTTATAAACACAGTCAATAATCACAAACTGAAAGTTGTGACCAGGGTTATGTGTAACATGTCTAGCCAAAGCATTAAGCGGATTCTGTTTATTAATAGCATAAATATGTTCACGAATACGATTCTTGAAGCTTCTATCTGTTTTGCCCACATAAAATGATGTGCAAAGGGCACAGATTCCCAAATAAATCACCCCTTTAGAATTGCAATTGAATTTATTATTGATGTAAATCCTATGCTTCCTTATTTGGATAGAACCAGCAGTTTTAATGTATTTACACCAAGAACAAGATTCGCATTTATACATACCACAATGGGGTTTATAGGTGGAATTACCCCCTTGTTCCAAAATCTCTTTCAGGTTCAAACCCCGTCTATAAGTAAATCTAGGTTCTGGTGCAACAATTTTGTTAATTTCAACATCATTAAGTAAGAAACACCAATTTTTCTCAAAAATGTGTTTCAGACTTCCTACCCCTTGAAAGAAAGTAGTAATGAAATTAGAAAGTGAACATTCGGGCCTTTTCTCCTGATTATATACTGGACCTGAATTATTTACTTCTAACCCTAGGTGTTCATTAAGACCCAATTCAACAATAGGGTTAGGTTTATTAGCAGATAAAAGAGGGAAAAAGTCACCATTAAATCTTTTCCTAATGACTTCATCTATCAGACTGTTCAATAATTTCTCCGGATATTCTCTTTTCCTAAACATCCCTTTCAAAATTTCACATTCTTCATAGAAATTTACAAAATTGTTGCACCAGAACCTAGATTTACTTATAGACGGGGTTTGAACCTGAAAGAGATTTTGGAACAAGGGGGTAATTCCATCTATAAACCCCATTGTGGTATGTATAAATGCGAATCTTGTTCTTGGTGTAAATACATTAAAACTGCTGGTTCTATCCAAATAAGGAAGCATAGGATTTATATCAATAATAAATTCAATTGCAATTCTAAAGGGGTGATTTATTTGGGAATCTGTGCCCTTTGCACATCATTTTATGTGGGCAAAACAGATAGAAGCTTCAAGAATCGTATTCGTGAACATATTTATGCTATTAATAAACAGAATCCGCTTAATGCTTTGGCTAGACATGTTACACATAACCCTGGTCACAACTTTCAGTTTGTGATTATTGACTGTGTTTATAACACCGAGAGGGGAGGTCCATCTAGCCTAAAACTGGAAGAGAAAGAAATTTTGTGGCAGCTTAAGCTTGATGCAAATACACCACCAGGGCTGAATGAAATGATTTCAATTAAAAGTTTGTTGAAATTAAAAGCACTTTGCAGGTAGTTGGTAGTATTATACATATGTATTCATGCATATACATGTATTATATTTTATAAAGGGTATACATTTTTAATAATATGTAGTTAACAGTTAGTTATTTGGTTCTATATGTGTATTCCTTTCTTTAAAAATTAAGTGTTTTATTGAATAATTGAATTATATAATTATGACATCATAATGTATTACACTATTTAAAGAATGTAATATGTTGGCTGTTTTATCTGAAGAAGTTTACAATTTGCCAGTAAACGAAAGCGCTAATCAACTTGAACAGTTGCCAGTGTGGTTTGTCTTCAATTTTGGTTTTTTACTAGTTGCTGATTTATTTTTTCTTTGTGGAGTTGTTTCTTATGGAAGGCATTTCCAGCACTGCTTCGCAGCTGTTATTTGATGATTCCTCAGCCTCAGAACCGCTACCTGCTTTGAATGACATGACATCTCCTAGTGTGCTTTTGGAGAGAACACAACCAACTAACAGCCCTAACTGTCAGGGTAGGCTCAAGGAAGGTATGAGCAATAACTTGGGAATTGTGACAAACATGACCAATATTGTTAATTCAAGCTCTGGAACTTCTAATGAGCCATCTGGAATGGGCAAGCTTACTGCCCTTTTGGAGCTGCTAACACAACGTGTTGACCGGTTATCGCATCAAGTTGCGACGAGCTTGGGCTATAGTGACGTCAGCCCTGGCTCTCTGCAAGCACCGAGTAGTTTTTTGTGAGCGTCTAATGGAGCTCCACAAAATGTGAATCAATCGGGCTGTTTAACTACAATATTGCAAAATTTTAATGATGCGGCCCGTTTACAGGAAGGGAACGCTGTTTCCTTTTCTTCTTCCAGTCGTGTCAACGAAAAAGGAACAACGAAAGACACTTCGGGGAACCCTGTACAAGTTAATACAACTGGTTTAAATATGGGCAACAATAACTTGGACAAATTGGACGACGAAAACTCGATGCGTCCTAATTCATCCCGCCCTGTAGTAAGTACTATTCATATTTTACCAAATTTGGATGATTGGTTAAAAGAACCTGACAATTTTGTTAATGCACAGCAGAATTCTTCTAATAATGGAAGAAATTAACGTGCTGGCTCGGACATTGATACTGGGGACATTTCCAGCAAGTTAAAAGTTTATGATGCAAAGTTATTTAAATATAAAAAGTTACAAATTGAAGTTCAATATTTAACTGAATGTTCTAAAAGGAAACAGGTACCTAAGGGGCTCCGACAATGGAAGTTTCCTATGGGTGTTATTATTAACTCTGCATTTTATAAAACTTTGACTTGTTTATTTGATAAGCACAGTATTGAATATATGGAGTGCCTGATTATTTATTACAATGAACAAATAGAGCTTTTGAAAAAGGAACTTGCAGAAATTGATAACTTTATAAGGAATGATCCTAATTTTCCCAGGTACAGATTTGATTTTTTAAGAATATTTTCCAGTATGGAAAATGTATTGGGGAAAATAAAGGAAAATAAAAGAAAGAAACTTAAAAGAGATTATGAGGTTTATGAGAAGGGTTCACCCTACCCACCACCTCCACCAGTGGGGAACAATAGGTTAAGAACAAATACTAATGTGAACAATGTTGCATTTTGTGACAACGTAAATGAAGGTATTAGTAATAATTTAAATCAGAATGTTAACCCTACCCCAGCTATTAGGAGAAGCGAACGTATTGCTAGTAAATCTAGAAAACCATCTTTTAACAATCAAAATGATGACGCTGACTTCTTTGAGGGGGAGGGGGATTTTCAAATACCCTCGGGGACCATTCAGAAACAACAGCCCTATCAGAACAGGAATCAGGGACAGTGGAAGAAGAGGAAGAACAACAGGAGGAAACGTTAGACCCTGAATTGTGCTTAGGTACTAACAACTTTCCTTCTGTTTTGTTTAATTCCACAGGGGATTTTAAAATCTTTAACTACTCTTCTTTTTTACCTGAATTAGGTTTAATTGAAATTTTGGCTAAAGGTTTGACATTTGTTCCTTCAACCCATTTTAAGGTGGAAAAAGCTTTGGTTGATTTAAAAATCTTTACAAGGAAGTTGAACTTAAATTCATTATTCAACAACCAGCATTCTGTAAATTTTGGCACAGAATTGAGGATACCAAGTGTATTTAACCCCATTTTGCATCCTACCTTGGCCTTGTTTGAAAAAGTTTGTGAGAATGACATCAGGAATTTAGCGGAAGCCCCTATGAAGCC